>NC_050527.1:28177506-28189538 GCF_002922805.2 Oryzias melastigma
CTGCTCACCCCCCCCTCCTCCTTCTCCTCATGTGGGGAACAGAGGAGGAGGTGAATCTGTCCGTCTGAGTGATGCTCCTGGCCTCCTCTGACGCTCCTGCTGACCCCACAGCGAACCCGTCCTGCACCAGAACGTCCGACATCGTCTGTCCTCGCTGCCTCAGAAGCTGGGAAGCTCCGGACATGTTCCAGACCTTTATGGGATGGAGATGTTTGAGCTGCAGCTGCATGTGGGTCAGCACTGCAGGGGTTCTGGTTCTGAAAGATCGGATCATTCCATCAGATAAACTTCACTCCATCCCAGAGTAATCGGATTACTAAGAAACCAAAGAGGAATCTGAATAAGCTGGAGTCACGCAGATCAGAAACGGATCAGAACCAAAGTGTCCCAGAACGTTAGAGCATGGTTCTGGACATCTTCAGACATGGACTGGACTCAGAACTGATGCTTCTTCTGTTTTCAGGTGTCCTTCCCGTCCTCTCTGGAGTCCAGCAGGTCCACCCGACACCACGGCCTGGTGGAGCGGGTCCAGAGGGACCGCCGCTTCATGTCTCCTGTCAGACCCTACCGGAACCGCCAAGTATCCTTTTGGATCTCAATGATGGACCTGCTGGTCCAGTTTTACCCACTCGGGGCAGCAGACGCTCAAAATCCATCAGCAAAATACAAAGTTTGAAAAAGGGAAAAATCCTGACACGATTCTGTGGCTCCATGTTTCTCTGACTGAAGAGAGCTTTAGTCACGCGGTTTAGTTTACAGTTTGTTCCTGCTGAGGAGGCGGGCTCAAGGATGCTGTCGTGAAATGGGCGGGACCGACAAGGAGCGAAAGGCGTTCCTCAGAAATCGAGTCGTGTTACTTCCGGGTATTAAAACGGTCCCCAAAAACGACTAACATTTCATAAATAATTAGTTTTTTAGTGTTCCCAATGTGATGTGATCATATATATGGATTAGGGCTGTCAGATTAATGTGTTAATCTGACACGTGCTTGACGCCAACAATTTTTTTGACGCATTAATCGCGGATTTTCTCATACGTGCCTTTCCATACCGCGCGCGGGCGTCCCGCCTTCCAACTCACCGGCTGCTCTCACTAGATCACGGGCGGGTCTCCAACCTCCGAGCTGCGAGCTAAAACCGGCCGGCGCTAGGACCTGGAGAGCTCCTGCACTCTAACCCGGCTCCGGTTTGCGTCCAGTACCACGTCTGGTGGTACCGGCTCGCGTCCGGCGCCGCGTCCCGAGAGCTGCGGACCCCCGACGTTCCGAACAGCAAGCGCACCGGGGGACGTTTTAAATGTTCTGGAGGTTTAAGCGTGATCCAGCCCCAGCATAGCGGTCTGTCTGCCGGCATATTCATGGCGTGAGCTCCGCTGGACACGTCGCTGCATCGAGCTGCAGCCAGAGAACGCGGCGGCAGTAACAGACTGTCAAACTATCCACAGAGTATCCCGCTTTTCTCAGTCTTTAAGGTTTTAAAAAACAAAAGTTCATTGGAAATGATAAATCTCTATTTCATTTATTACTGTAGTTCAGCAGAGGAGGAAAAGATTTGGTCCTGACAAAAAATGAACAAGAAAGTGTTATGGAAATGTTATTTTTGATGTTTTTTATTTTATTTTACTGAACGTTGATAGAAGTTTTGAATTTAAAATGCCCTTCACTTGCACTTGGGCTTTTGTTAGGCATTTTATGTTAAAGTCTTTTATTGTTAAGAAAGTTTATCTCAATACAATGTTATAAAATAAAGTATTTCTGATGAAAACTATTAATTTTGCCATTCTTTTTCCTTAAAAAAGGCCACATATTAATTTGCGATTAATCGCGAGTTAACTATGGACAATGCGATTAATCGCAATTAAAAAATGTAATCGCCTGACCGCTCTAATATGGATATAGTTCCCTCTGAGAGGCAGAAGGAAATCCAGGTGTGGACCCTTTAGGGGTTCCCTCATGATGATGACACCTCTGCAGCACTGATGTCTGTAAAGCAGCTTTCCTTAGCAGCTCTCTCCTCAGGTGGACAACTCCCTCTACAACAACGCCTACCTGTCGCCACCGCCAGACGCCAGCTGGAGAAGGTGTGTCCTGTTAGCCCGCCCCCCTCCCCATCTCCAAGAACACTCCCTCGTCTGCGGGGGGAGGGGGGGCTGTGTGAAGCCTCAGAGTTCAGTTCATCCTTGTGTCCCTGAAGGCATCATTAGCAGAGCTGCTGAAGTGCCGTTGAGCAGCCAATCAGGAAGCAGTCATGTGACTCTGAGGCTGCGCAGCCTTTCCCCGCTCTGCATCAGTAACCTGAGCGCCACTAACAGGACCCTGAGCTGGCTCCGCCCCCACACCTGGGTTGCTGCTTGACTTCTTCTGCGCCCCCGCCTGCTTCTCTAACCCTGCAGCCCCCCACAGGGGCACGCTCTCACCACGCTGCACGTGCTCACAGCGGCTTCCTGTTCTCGCCGTCGGTTTCTGCTTCTCTCTGGGGGGCTGTTGGTGGTGGTGGTGGTGGGGGTCAGGAGATCTTCACTCAGCTGAGTGCATCGCGTCTGGGTCAGAGCTGGAGGGAGAGGAGGAGATCAGGAGGCGCAGAGCTGGTGAAGATGGGGCTCCTCCTCCTGCTCCTCCTCCTCTGCGGCTCCAAAAGCTGCATAGTTCATAACATTGATGCATTATGGGAAAAAGCTGATGGCTGTTTGGATCGTGAGGATCTTCCGATCCGCTCCGAGTTGGTTTGAGGAGAAAGATTTCAGGCCGATGCTCCCCGGAGGTCAGGAGGTCATGAACCCTCAGCACGCTCCGGCTGAATCCCGCCCCCTCCCGCCCCTCTCGGCTTCCTTCTTTCTGGGCTTGTTCTTCTCACTGCCCCCCCGCAGCTCTCGCTCGTGTTGCTGCAGGACAATAACTCTTTCTTCTTGTCGATCATGAAAAGGAATTGGTCTGGAAACTTCCCCGGGGATAAAGGCCAGTTTCGTCTCCCCACCACCGCACTCAACAGGTGAATCCTCCTCCTCCTCCTCCTCCTGCCTGTCCTCTTCCTTCTGCCCCCCACCCCCTCAACGTGAAGCGAGTGGTGTGTGGGTGAATGAGAGCTGCTCCTCTCTTCTGTCTGGACTCATCCGCTCTGTTTCCTGAGTTTCCATCAGAGAGAAGACGAGGGCGGGGCGGGACCGTTCAGGGAATTCTGATTCTGGAGATGTAGACCACCAGAACCGCTGTTCTGTCCAGACCAGCACCACCTCGCTGCCCCCCCTCACTGCGTATGTGTCTCACCCTCAGGACCAACTCTGATTCAGCCCTCCACACCAGCGTGATGAACCCCCCAGCTGGAGACCCCTTCACCATGGGAGGACCGGCCCTCACCCCCCAGAGCAGCAGACGCAGCGGTAAGACCCCCTTCAGTCCTGCTCTGTGGCTCCTGTGGGCGGGGCCAGTCTGAACTCCACCCACTCGTATGGTGCATTCACTGTGGGCGGGGCCAGTCTGAACTCCACCCACTTGTGTGTAGACTGATCTCTGATCTGATCTGCTTCCGGTTTTCTGAACATCCTGACACGGATCCCTGTGATCTCAGCGGCCTCACCATCTTCTCGTTGGGGGGGTGTCACTGTGGGGGCGTGGCTCTACAGCTGCTACACGATGATTGGTGGCTCCGGTCACACCACAGAATGAATGGATCTGTCTGACACTCGTCTTGTGTGTGTTTGCAGGTCAGAGCGATGGGGAAGGCAGAAGAAGTGAGTCTGACAGTTTCACACACCTGAGCTGTGAGGGAGGGGGCAGATTATCTGTCTGGGGGGGCAGGTCGACCCTCTAACTTCACAGGAGGTTTCAGACGTGGACATCCTGATCAGTGTTCTTGTTCCTCTGAATGTTAAGTCCAGGATCGTTGTGATCCAGCTGATGTCTGGAGAACATGTCAGTCAGTTCAGGTCTCGAGTTGTTTGTCAGAAGATTGGAAAGAATCGGCTTTATTTTGAAAAGCCTCGTCACAACCAAGATCCTGATCTGAAGCAGACTCCGCCCCTCTGTCTTGCAGTGTTCCCATATCCGGTTCCTCCCATAGAGGAGAACGTTCTGGACGAGGGGAAGCTGCTCAAGCCCTGGGAGACCAAGAAGGTGAGCACGTACCTGAATTCTCGTGATTCCATCACCGCCGTGGCGTGCTGCGTTCACGGGCTCACAGAAATGTGGTATCCTCTCTGAAGCTCAGTTTGAAGTTTTAATGTGGTTAGAGCGCGTTTAGTGAGACGCCAAATCTTTGGTACCTTCGGTTCCACTGACGACTGGACCAACGGTACCGTCGGTCCAGTCGTCAGTCAAAGCTTCAGTAGAGTCTCCTGCCATGTTTGACCTCCACGTCCAAACGCAGGTTGTGTTTTGTAAAAAGTTCTTTTGTGGTTTCAGCTGCCTCTGCTGTCGTCTCGACCCAAGTCCTGTGAAGTCCCGGGAATCAAGTAAGTGTGTGTCCTGTCCTGCTGGGCGTGTTGTTGTGGAGGTCCGCCTTCATGTCTCTTTTGCTTCAGCGTCTTCACGTCTCCGGAGCAGCCCTCCACGCCATCTCACAGCATCCCCTCCGCTCTGAACACCGGCGGCTCGCTGCCCGACCTGTCCAGCCTGCACTTCCCCTCCCCCCTCCCCACGCCGCTGGATCTGGACGAGCCCGGCTTCCCCGGGACGTCCTCCCTGAGCGGGGGCAGCAGCACAGGGAACCTAACCTCCACCCTCACCCAGCTGGGCATCAACGCCGCCAACGCCGCAGGAGGCAACGGCAGCTTCCACCACGCCGCACCTGGTACGTAGGGGGGGTCGGACCGTGTGTAGGTGTATTGGGGGGGCAGTACCTGTAGATCGTCCTCGCTGACCCCCCATGAGGAATGGATGGACCCGTCTGCTTTCATTAAGCTGTGTGAGCGGGGTGGGGGTGGGCGGGGCAGGTGGGTCCTCAGCTCTAATAGACTCTTCTTCTCCCCCCCCCCAGGGCTCCTGTCGTCCCTACAGAGCTCCCCCAGTAACCCCTCCCTCCAGTCGTCGCTCAGCAACCCCAACATCCAGGCGTCCCTCAGCAGCCACTCTTTCTCCAACTCCCTAAGCTCCGCCTCCCTGCACTCGTCGCTCAGTAACCCTTCGCTGCAGTCGTCTCTTAGCTCCTCCCCCTCCCTGCCGTCCTCGCTCAGCAGCCAATCGCTGCATTCGTCTCTCAGTAACTCCTCCCTCCAGTCAGTGTCTGGCAACAACCCCAACTACAGCGGCGGCATGGGGGGGTCTGGGACAGGCTCCTCCTTCTCCCAGACGTCCCTCAGCACGTCGCCGCGGAGACGGGCTCAGCTGTCCCCGCTCATCCTGCCCATGGGGGCGGAGTCACGGAGGCATCATTCCAAGCAGTTCTCCCCCATCATGTCCCCCACGCTGTCGTCCATCACACAGGTGAGACACGCCTCCCCAGGTGAGACTCAGCTCCCCCCTGTACAGGGGGGGCTCTTAATTGTCAGACATCAGCGTCGTACCTGCAGCAGAAAAAGGTTATTCCAATAATTGATCAAGTTGGATACCGAGAACATCCAAATGCTTCATTTGTGGAGTCGAGATTGTTGAGAGTTGGACTTAGTAAAACAGCAAACTTTATTAGGGATGCTTAAAGTTAAAAACAGAGAGATGCAAAAACTGTTTGTTTTCACCGCTAAGATGAAACCACAGGAGGAAACAGGATCTTAAGTTTCCAGTTGCTTTACTTTGTTGGGGTAAAAGTTTGGGATGCTCAACAGGACATTTTGAAAACTAATAAAATATTATTTAAAAAGAGACCAAACTTGAGGAATATCTAACGTGTAGTTAGTATGTGGGGACAGGCGCTAAAAACCATCTTTGTTTCTTTTTAAGATGTAATATAGGAGCAGAATTGAAACAAGAACTGTTTTCTTCTCACTGACCCGTTCCTGTCATGAAGATTTGAAGCCCAACGAGAGAATTTTCTTTGTGGTTTTGGGCAAATATAAAATTGAATTGAAGATATTCAGACTTGTGATGAGTAACGAATATGTTAATGTGATTCTCTCCTCATGAATGGAACACAATAAACAAACATCCTAAATGTGGGCGTGGCTAACAAGCTCCTCCCCTGGTGAATGTCTCTCTTAATCTGATTCTGATAAACGTGGTGAATCTACTGGGTTCTGATGAGGATCAGAAACTCTAAGTCTGTCCTTCCTCCACATTCCAGTTCACACAATAGAAACACACAAACATTCAGTCTGTGAATCCTCGGATCTTATCCTCAAATGAAACTTCTCTAGATGTTTTCTTGAATTTATGGGTGTTTGAACATTTGTTCCAGGTCCGGTTCAGGTTCTGGGTCTGGTTCAGGTTTCACGTCCAGTTCAGATTCTGCTTCTAGTTCAGGTTCTGGTTCTAGTTCAGGTTCTTGTTCAGGTTCAGATTTTGGTTCTAGTTCATTTTCTGGGTCTAATTCAGGTTCTGGGTCCAGTTCAGGTTTCAGGTATAGTTAAGATTCTGGTTATAGTTCAGGTTCTGGTTCTAGTTCAGATTATGGTTCTAGCTCAGGTCCTGGCTCTGGTCCAGGTTCCCGGTCCGTTTCAGGTTCTGGGTCTGTTTCAGGTTCTGCTTCTAGTTCAGGTCCTGGGTCTAGTCCAGGTTCTGGGTCAGGTCCTGGGTCTGGTTCAGGTTCCTGGTCTGTTTCAGGTTCTGGGTTTGGTTCAGGTTTCTGGGTCTAGTACGGGTTCTGGATCTGGTTCAGGTTCTGGTTGTAGTTCAGGTTCTTGTTCAGGTTTTGGTTTTGGTTCTAGTTCAGGTTTCGGGTCTAATTCAGGTTCTGGGTCCAGTTCAGGTTTCAGGTATAGTTCAGATTCTGGTTCTAGTTCAGGTTCTGGTTCTGGGTCCGGTTCAGGTCCTTGGTCTAGTTCAGGTTCTGGTTCCAGTTCAGATCATGGTTCTAGTTCAGGTTCTGTTTCTGGTTCCCGGTCCGTTTCAGTTTCTGGGTCCAGTTCAGATTCTGGTTCTAGTTCACGGTTTGGATCTGGTTCAGGTTCTGGGTCTAGCTGGAGAGTTTTACTTTGAAACTCAACACTTTACTTTGAAAGTCTGCCCCTCCCCCACAGGGCGTTCCATTGGACACCAGCAAGCTCCTCCTGGATCAGCCCCTCCCTCCATACCCGCTCAGCCAGCCCCACCAGCAGCTGTCCGGGCCCCAGCAGTCACACCAACCGGCCCAAATGGGTCAGCACCACCAGCAGCACCTGCACCGCAGCCCCCATCCCCGACCCAGCACACAGCAGCAGCTCCAGAACCTTCAGAACTTTCGCAACCAGCAGCTGCAGCACTTTGGAGGGGTAAGCCGGATCGCCTCAGGTTCTGGTTTCCACAGACCGGTTCTGATCTCTGTCTCACTGCAGAACCAGGCGGCGCTGGGATCACAGGTCAAGACGGAGAGCATGCTGGACCCGTGCGTTCAGAACCCCCACTCTGTGAAGCCGGAGGCGGAGCCTCAGCACCAACAGGGGAGCGTGGCCCCAGACCTGTACAACGTAAGCACACGGCTGACCGGATCGGACAGAACCGGACTTCTGAGGTCTGCAAAAGCAGCTCATGTGCAGAAAAAGGTTCTGCGGTTAGTAACCCAACGGGTCAGAACTGGACCTGCAGCCAGACTCCTCATCCTGTCCTCCACTCAGCAATCTGTGGTTCTGGATGCTGAGAGGATATGAAGAGTTCTGGCTCTGTCTGACTGACCCACTTCACCTCTGTTCAGATTCATGTGGGTCAGGTTCTCCCAGGGTTCTGTTCCTTAGCACAACTGAGCTGTGCAGGCTGATCAGGTAGAGACTGGGAGCGGCACAGAAACCGGTTTCTGTTTGCTAGGAGAACAGAGTTCTGTGAGATCGGTTCTCCACGTTGGGTCAGTCTGGACCAAAACCTAGAACCTTTTTAAAGGTCCGGTTTTAAAACTCTTTCCTGACTGTGGGAGCACAGAGCTCCCTCTGCTGTCAGCTTCTGGACCTGCAGCTTCTGGATCTGCCGGTTCTAGACCTGCTGGTCCCGGACCTGCAGCTTCTGGACCTGCAGCTCTCAAACCCGTCGGTTCCAGACCTGGTGGTCCCGGACCTGCTGGTCCCGGACCTGCAGCTTCTGGACCTGCAGCTCTCAAACCCGTCGGTTCCGGTCCTGCTGGTCCCGGACCCTCCTCGCTCACCTGAGGTTGTGTTGTGCTGCAGGACGCCTTGTTCAGCTCGCTGATGGACGACCCGTACCTGAGCCTGCAGCTCAGCAAGTCCCGTCAACAGGTGAGTGTGCCGTCCCTCTGCGTCCGTCTGCTGCCTCAGGTAGGAACCGGTCTGAACTCTGGTCCAGTTCTTAGCAGAGCACCCGGCTGACGGGCTGTCCCTGCACCACGGCGGGCTGAGCTGCGACAAGAACCAGCTGTCCTCCAACAGCCAGGGCCCGCTGGACCAGCAGGAGTCCGGGAACCAGCAGCTGCTCAACAACCAGAACCAGAACTACGGCTGCGGCGACGGACGGCACAACGTCCCCAACATCATCCTCACAGGTCCGTTAGAGACCAGAACCTCTCGGCTCTGCAGCTGTAGAACCTGCTCTTTGAGAGGGGACCAGAACCGAACCGTTGATGTTGCTCCTTCCTGCAGGAGACTCTCCGACCGGTCTGTCGAAGGAGATCGCCAGCGCGCTGTCCAACGTGCCCGGCTTCGAGATCGACTCCTTCTCATTGGACGAGCAGCTGCGGATGGACCCGCTGTCTCTGGACATGCTGGAGAGCGACCTGATGCTCGCCGACCCCGCCGTCGAGGACTCGTTCCGCTCCGACCGGCTCAAGTGACGCCGCCGGCGCCCGGGAGCTCCACGAGGATCAACCGACCCGCCTGTACGACAGAAGGAGAGCGCCAAGTCCCCGCCGTCTGCAGAGGACGCGCCTAGGTGGATGAGAGGGGCGGAGCTTCTCCCTCTGAGGCTGAACGCTCTGAAAACGCTTGAATCCAGAAGTGCAGGATGCTTGTCTGTCTGCGTCTGCTTGTCTGCTCACAGAAACCAGCAGCGCTTTTAGGAGCTTCAGCTTTATGCATGCTGATATGCACTTAGCCTCCCATGGCTCCGCCCCCGGGGGCGGGGCCTCGCTCTGCTGCATCAGAAACAGGAAGTCAGCCATCACTAAAGTCAGGCTTGTTTCCCACTGTGATTCCCCGCCTTTCTTCTAATATGCAGCAAATGGAGGGAAAGCTTTAAAAGCTCCGCCCCCGCTAGCTCCAACAGGAAGTGCCATGGTGGCGGAGCGCGGCCTTGAGAGCCAACACCCACCTGTGGACTCGGGTTTATGCAGAAGCGCTCTCTGGCCTGAAAACGCTCCCTTCATCCTAGTTCATTTGACCTGCAGGGCGCACGCTGAAGCCACGCCCCCCGAAGCCACGCCCCCCATAGTTCAATCCCATTCACACTTGGGCAGAAAACAACAAACGAACAAAAGAGATCACTTCTTTGTCTAGATGTGCTCGCTACAAGGTGGGCGGAGCCTCACCCTTACAGCTGCGCAGCACTGAGCTCTTGTGCAAATGACCCCGCCCACTCAGGTTGCATACTTTCCAAAATTATAATCTTTTATCTTAATTTTCCGTTTTGCTGGACAAAAGGTCGGTTCTGTCGGTTCTGTTGGAGAAAACCCTGGCGGTCGGAAGAATCTAGAAGATCCGTTGATCTGCAAATGGTGTCCTCTCTGAACCACCTCCAGAAGATCGGGCCAAAGCGCATCGCTTTTACCTGACCTTTAAAGCTCCGCCCACTCGCTGTGATGAACAGATTCATGAGCGTCTTCAGCCGTTCGGATGAATCTGCACAAAAACCTGAAGAACCGTAACCAACCAACCCAGGTTCTCCGGGGTTCTTGGTTTGTTGATCCGATCCAGACCACCGTGGAGATTCTGGTGCCAAAGCAGAACCGGTGAGTCCAAAAGCTGCGAGAAGAGGAGGAGCTTTAAAGCTGCTGCTGCCCCCCGCAGGTCGGTGGGGATGCTGCAGCCTCTGAGCAGCACCAGAACCAGGCAGGCCCATTTTAATGAGCTCTCAGAACCACCTGATCAGAATGTTTTCCTCTTATATCCCTGGAACGTTTTCCGTCTTCGTCCGCTGCGCGGCGCGTTTTTCCCGACTTCAGAAAAAAGTCCAACCAGGAACTTCTCAGCTGATCAAGAACAAACGCTTTCAGGGGAACCAGTTTCCAGATGTCAGTGAACGCACCCTTACACTTCAAAGCCCCACAATGCACTCTGATGTCGCCCTCTCGACCGTGTGTGTGAGTCTGTGTGTGAGAGAGTGTGTGTTTGTCACTTTGCTGCTGTTACCCATCAAGCCTGTTGTGAGCTGATGTGCAGTTCCAGACTTTGCCTGTAGGGGGAGATGCTGAGCGTGCACATGTTAGGGATCAGTTAAAGGCCATATTTCTTATTTTTTCATATTTTTTATTGGTGTATTATAATTTGTCACAATATTAATGTTTTTTGTTTATTTGTTCTAAGAAAACTGAACCTTAAAGAATTAACGTAAGTTTTGTTTTTGTTCGGATGTTCGTGTGATAACCAGGGAATGTGCAGAATGTTGTACATATTCATGTTTTTAAGCTGCTCCTGCAGCCGCCCAAGAGATTTTTAAAGAGACTGTATCTCCACATTATTTTACACAAAATAAACCTGTGAAACCTGAACGCATCACGGCCGTCTGTGCTGCATTCACAAACCCTCACAAGACAGGAAACGTAATGGGGAGTTTTATTTTGAAGGATAACTGTTTGCTGCTGCCCACCTTCATCCTCATCCAAACCTTTTTGAAGCCTCCAGAGCGGTCCATTAAACTCTCAGGTAAGACGACCCGCAGACGGTTCTGAAGAACTGAAGGAGTTAACTGCATCCAAACTTTTACCTAAATCACATTTTGACAATTCCATTAGTATTTAAAATGTACTGGATACATTTATACAAAACTTTGATGAAATTATAAGTTGAGCAAAATAAACCAAATTTTCAATTTGTAGAATAAAATATTTAATGAAACTAATAAATGACTAAAGTAAAACTGCAAACGGATAATTGAAATGAACCGAAATTGGGTCAGATCGAGGCTTTTCATGCCGGTGTGGGCTGGGTCCGTTAAACCGCCCGTCCAGCAGGGGGCGCCAGAGGACGTTTGTTTCTGGATTTATCGGGTTTCTCTCAGGATCGATAACACAAACTGACTTTTCACGTTTTTGAAGCAGAACTGTTTCTACAGTACGGAGCACATTTTTTACGCATAAAACCTTTGAAACCTGAACGCATCATCGCTGCTTTATGTGGTGCATTTACTGACACCAGGAAAAACAAACTCACAACGCGTCAAATAATGAATTGGCCTATTCATTTATTTATTTCACTTCATTTTCTGTTTCTACCGTTACGCGTGGAAGTCGTGGTTCCGTCCGCGTGCACTTTTACTGTCTGGAGAAACTTCGTTGGCAGAACTTCCGCTCAGCTGCTTTTATTTTGAAGTGAAGCGGAAACGGTCCGCTTTGTTGTTACATCGCCTCACGCACTCCAGCTTGAGCTCGCGGCAAACATGGAGGTTCCGTGACCATGAAGCTTCAAGGCGCGCTGAACGAACCAGGTCAGAACCGCTGGTACCGTTGCGAGCGCGTGCATGGTAGACTGTCATCAGGAACCTCAGTGCATCCATTATCGGACAGATGCGGCCCCGCTCCAGGTGGCGGAACCGAACCTTAGACTCCGAACCTTATTTATGTTGTTTCAGTTCTGAAGCTGTTGCGGTCCACTCGGAGCGGGAAAAAACCCCGAAGCCGAACAGCAGCATCTGGACCGTTATACAAACGCAAACAGCGCGGTTCTGAACAGAACCTGACTGCAACCGATCACGAAACCATCCGGCCTGTGGTTCTGGTTCTGGCTGCAGACTGCGGGTCACAGAGCCGTGTCCGGTAATGGAAGCAAGGGTCCTGCAGCTGTTCGGGCCTCCGTTTGCTTCATGTGACGTCATT
>NC_050527.1:28189555-28210240 GCF_002922805.2 Oryzias melastigma
GGGGGGGGGGGGTGATGGGAATCTAGAATTCTGGTTTCATTCTGGGGCTGTATTTGGACCGGTTTCCATGGTGCCGTCTTTCAGGAGGCGGGGTTTAGGAGACCTGCAGGGTCAGGGCTGGTCCTGAAAACTACATATTGGGTTGTGGTCCCCAGAACTTTTCGGATCGGATCCTCCAGGGCCAGAACCTCTGCTGCCTGACCCATCTCAGTTCTGGTTCTGGTCTGAGTGGTTCTTGAGGGGAACCCCCCCTAAACAAGGCTCCCTGGGGGAGCAGAGCTGGAGCCTTATTCGGCCCAAAGTCTGTCAGAACTCAAACCCAAAATAGAACCTTTGGACAGAACCAGCAGAACCAACAGTGGGGCGTGTCATGGCGTTGTTGTTGATGTTGTTTGTTGTTGTTGGTGGCGGTGTTTTGACCCGTCAGCACCTCAGGGTTCTGCAGATGGACGTTCGTAGCTAAATCTGGAGGAAAGCTCCCGTTTCCCAGCATGCACTGCAGAGAGGGCTGCGTCTGCTGCCCCCCTCCCTGTGGGGTGTCTGGTGTCGTGCAGACGCTCTCAGGCTCGGGTTTCACAGGGTCACACCTGACCTCTGACCTTTCACCCACTTCCTGTCAGCTGTTTGCAGGGGGACGGCCTCTGTGGGTGTTTGTGTTCAGCTGCTGTCCTCTGCTGGTTTGGGGTTCCTGAAGCCCCGCCCCCTCACCTGGACACTCAGGTGGGGGCTGGTTCTGTCAGCAGGTATGAACCTGAACGTTTTCCGTCTCGTTCTGATTAGCATCTGCATTCTTCGGCGCAGATGCGGGTGTGTGGGCGGCGGCATGTTGCTATGGTTACAGTAGATAATGGTTTCTACAGGTGTGTCAGGGATGCTGGGCGGGGCCTCAGGGTAATGTCACCTGACCATGCGGGCCTCAGGTGAAAATGATCAGTAAAAATCAGAACTTTTCTGGCCTCTGTTTCTAATGAGTTCAGAACCAGAACCTGAGTGATGGACCCCAGACCTCCGCTCTGGCCTCAGTGTGGTCATGTGATGCAGCGATGTCACTGGCCTGTTGCCGTGGCGTCCACAGACAAAGGGCCCTCAGAGGTTCTGTGGAACCCGGAGCGGGCTCCACTCCAGCACACGACTCCTCAGAGAAGAGGATCCTCCTGGAACCAAACGCTGTTTCAGGGATCGTGGTTCAGTCCGGCTCTGAGGTTCTGCAGCAAGCAGGTAGGAGCGACCCGCTTATAAGCTCAGAACCGGTCAGAAGGTTCCTGGCTGGTTCTGAAGCTGCAGCTTCAAACTTTGAACAGGGTTTCTGCAGAACCTCTGCACGTGTTCTCTTAACTGGAGAAGGTTCTGGAAAGTCCCTGCAGAACCGACTAAAGGTTCTGTTAGTAGACACACCTCCGACTAGTGATATCATGATATCAAATATTTAGACCACAATGTACCAGAACAAAGAATATTGTCAGTTATTTTCTGAAAAAGGATAGAAATGTCACGACAAGTCCAATAGAACTGAATCGTCACAAACGAGAAACATTTGTTCAAGTTTCACGTTTCTTAGTAGGAAAGATTTCAGCAATAAAAACTAAAACGATTGAAGAGAAACGGCTCAGTGGACACTTCTCTGTCGCCCACACGAATCGTCGTTTCACCCAGAACTACGTCCATCTGGGTCCAGACCTCATCCTGACCCAGAGGCTGTGGTGGACCTTCAGAGACAGAAGTTCTTCCAGAACCACGAGGGTTTCTGCTGTTGAAGGAGGAGCCACAGATCCTGGAAGATCCGCTGGATCCTGATCCGCTGGATCCTGATCCGCTGGATCCTGATCCGCTGGATCCTGCAGGAGCGTTCTCCTCTGCGCCTGTCAGCTTCGTTTGAAACCATGAGGAGGAACAAACGTTCGGAGTCGCTCCTCGTCTGTTGGTGACGGCGTTAACGGTACCGGTCCAAACCTGCTCAGGTGGACCATCATGAAAGCGGTTCAGGTCCGGAGCAGATGTTGCGGTTCCTCAGCGGTTCCTCTGGTTTCCTCACTTCCTCTTTCTTCAGTCTACATCTGAGCAGTGCCATCACACTGACAGCTGTTGCCATGGAAACGGCTGCTGTGGCGTTGAGTTGTGGAGCGACCGCCTCACCCTGAGAGGGTCCAGGTGATGAAGACGAGGAGGCTCCTTCGTGCTCCTTCAGAGCAGATGGTTGGAATGTTAACACCTGGCCGTCATCCTTCTACTGTCAGCTTCAGAGCAGGGGCCTGAACTCCGGTCTGGACCGAACCAGAACTCTGAGGGTTCACTGACACCACACCGTTCACTGCAGTGAGAACGCAGACGGACTTCTGTTATTGATCTTCTAACTGAGGCCGGGCAGAAGGAGAAACCTTCAGAGAAAGAGGAGTTACAGGAACAAGAAATGAAGAGACGTTCCACAGAGAGGAGGAGAACCTAAAGGAGGAGGTGCCAGGAGCTGCACGTGTTCCACAGCGTGAAGCTGAAGATGTTTGGAGGTGTCGGAGCAGCAGGAGCAGCGAGGAGGTTCTTCACAGATAATCCTCAGGATGAACGGTCCAGACGCTCCTCCTCCTCCTGACTCCTCCTGACTCCTCCGTTCTGGTTCAGGAGAACAGCAGAGGAGGAGCAGCGGTTTGTTTAAATTCTCTTCGAGCTTCGGGTGGTTCTGAGCTGCAGGCGTGCAGCTGCAGCCGCAGCCGCAGCCGGTTGTGACACAGAGTGACCTTCTCTGGGGTGGGGTGAAACAGGAAGTGAGTCTGATGAAATCAGCGGCTCCGTATTCCAGCCTATGTTTGGGTGGAAGTTGTTCAGAAATGAATCGGATCAGAACCGCTGCTTCATCGGATCACAGCGCTGTCTCCTCTTCATCACTACCTGGGTTCGGGCCGCCCTCACCAGAACCAGAGGCTCTTTAGTCTGCATTCCTGCTGTTCTGCTTACGCCCACATGGAGGCGCTGCAGGTGTCGAGCCGTCCGTGAAGCTCCCTGCAGGAACCGGGTCAGAGAGCATTTGGACCGGCCTGGTCTGATCCGATTTTCTACTCAGAGGTTTTGGTTCTGTTCTGGTTCTGTGGGTTCAGAGGAGCTTCAGCAGATCTTCTGGTGGGTCGTGTTTCCTCAGAGAGCGTGCAGGTGGAGGTCCGTGTGAGGTCTGGTTCTGATGGGCCTGGGCCGCAGACGTCACCATAGTGCCGCTGCTGCTGTGTCACCAGGAAGTCGCAGATGAACAGGAAGCAGGCTGGCAGGACACTTCCTGTTTGTCAGCTGACCTTTGACACTGTCGCTGCGGTACTTCCTGTTCCCTGACATCTGTCGCTGTGGTTGGCAGGGGAGCGCCGGCGTCCTCGCTCCGGTTTCCAGAGAAGGAAGGAAATAATGCTGATGCGGCGGATCTGCTGACAGAAAACATCAGAGGTGAGCGCTCGCCATCAACACGCGGAGGAACCGCGCTTTACGGGCGGAGCTGTGTAGCAGCGTCTGCAGCACAGGTGAAGTACTGGTTCTGTGGTAACCATGTGGAGGGGGCGGAGTTTCACCACAGAAAACAGTCGAGGAATGTGAAGAGACCAGATCATTAGAAACCTCAGTAGAACATATAATACTCAGTAACACTTCGTAATACTCAGTAGTACTTAATAATACTTAGTGATAGTCATTAGTCCTCAGTAGTAATTAAGACTCATTAATACTATTAGTACTCACTAATATTCAGTAGAACTCAATAGTTCTCAATATGACTCACTAATACTGAGTAGTATTCAGTAAACTCAGTAGTACACGGTATAATTCAGTGGTACTCAGAAATACTCTCAGAAAACTAAGTATAACAAGCTAATAAGCAGTAGTATTCAATAATACCCTGTCGATCTTAGTAGAACACAGCCATGCTCATTAGTACTTGGTAATACTCAGTAGTGTTCAATAATACTCTGTAATGCTCAGTAGAATCTAGTAATACTTAGAAGTACTCAGTAGAACTCGGATGGTCTGAAGCTTCATGGAATCTTTCTGTTTCTCTACATGTTTGTCGATAAAGTTTCAACCTTCCAAGTCTTCAGTCTGTCTCCTCGGGGGTGGGGGGGTCAGACTGATGTCATGAGTTGAAGATCTGCAGCAGAATGAGGAGCCATTTATTTTCTGTTCAGTCATGTGACCTCAGAACCCCCCCCCCCCAGTGCAGGCATGACCGAGGAGAAATGCCCCCAGCTGGTGGACTACTTCGTGGTGGCGGGACTCGACCCCAAGGGGGCCTGGAGACCCCTGGACGAGGACGGGCGGAGCTCGTCCTCTTCCTCGCCGTCGTCCTCGCCGGCGCGGGCCTCGGAGCCGGTGACGGACCTGGTGGTGATCTCTCGGGGTTTGGGCGAGGAGGTGCCCGAGGGCTTCACCTGCATCGAGAAGACGCTGGGGGGGCACTCGGCCGAGCTGAGCGCCGGCCTCCTGAACAACCCCCACCTGTACCTGTGCTATCGGCGGGGGCGGGACAAGCCGCCCATCGTGGACCTGGGGTGAGACGTCCTCTCTGGTTCTGGTCAGAGGGTTCTGGTTTGTAGTGGGAACGAGCTTGGAAGAATAAATCAAGACTTTACTTCACTTTAGTTCACCAGAACTGCAGCTTTTACTGGTAATCTGCCAGCCTCTGACCTCTGACCTTTCAGACCTTTTAGTTCACTGGGTGGGGCTTAGTTTGTGGGGTGGAGTTTAGTTCGGTGGGTGGGGCTTTGTTTACTGGGCGGGGCTTAGTTTACTGGGTGTAAATGGCGTATACTTATATGTTTATATAGGTATATAGCGCTTTCTACCTTTCTACCCTGTGAGCGCTCACAGACCCATTCACACACTGATGGCGCCAGTGTTCGGCACTGGCGCCATCCTCCCACCAGAGACATTTCGGGGTTGGGTGTCTTGCCCAAGGACACTTCGCATGGTGGGACTTGAACCCGCAATCTTCCGATCAGGAGTCGACCGCCCTACTGCTACACCTCGGCCGCCCACTGGGCGTGGCTTAGTTCACTGGGAGTGGCTTCGTTCACTGGGCGTGGCTTAGTTCACTGGGCGTGGCTTAGTTCACTGGGAGTGGCTTCGTTCACTGGGCGTGGCTTAGTTCACTGGGAGTGGCTTCGTTCACTGGGCGTGGCTTCGTTCACTGGGCGTGGCTTAGTTCCTAGTATGGGGTTGAGGTTGCGTGATGGGGTCGTTGTGATGCTTTTCTTGGTCCTGTAACCCGTCGACCTCAGAGTGACTGCTCCTCCCTGCAGGGTTCTGTACGAGGGGAAGGACCTGCTGAAGACCAGTTGGTACGTCATTGAGACCACGCCCTACAGCCGCTCGGCCAGCCTGAGCTCGGGTGGCGCCCCCACGGCTCACCGTGTCTTCCTGATGTACCGACGGGCCACGGACTCCCAGGGTCTGCACACTCTGGGCGTCACCGACATCGCGCTGCTGCTGCCCAGCAGAGGAGAGGTGGCGCCGCACACCTTTTGCCGGGTCAACAAGAACCTGAACACGGGCATGGTGAGGAGCGGCTGGTCCTGTGGGGTCGGGGGAGGAGCTTGCTGACAGGTGTGTTGTGTGTCTGCAGTGGGGACCCGCTCTGTTCCTGTGCTACAAGAGAGCAGTGGCCAAAGCCAACGCGTTGCTGTTTGAGGCCGGTGCGTACCTGAGCTCTGTCAGACTCACCTGAGCCAGCGCCGTTTCACACGTGACGTCTGTGCCGCAGGTCTGATCAGCCGGTACCCGCAGGAGGACCAGGACGCCTTCCCGCTGCCCGAGTCCGTGCCCGTCTTCTGTCTGCCCATGGGGGTGTCTGTGGAGAGCTGGCCGCTCAACACCAAGTACCAGCTGCCCATCTTCTCCACCTTCGTACTGACCTCCGCCTGCGGGGACAAGGTGGGCGGGGCTAATCACACCTCACTGATGACAGATGACAGTAGAACTTGCTCTCTCATTCTCCCAGAACCAGACCAGCAGTTCTCTAGGAATCTAGAAGATTAATTCAGAGGATCAGCTACAGTTCCTGATCTCTGATCTTCTCTGATCTCCTGGATCTGAATCTCCCTCAGACGTTTCTTTACAGCCGTGTTTCTAAACATGGTCGTTGGGGAACTCTTTCCTGCATATTTTCAATCCGATCCTTCTCAAACACACCTGCCAGTAAGAGCTGCCTTCAGTGAGCCTCTTGATGACCACCTGAGCCAGGTGAGCTCAAGCAAACCAATATGAAAACATACAGGACAGAGATTCAATTCAATTCAATTTTATTTATATAGCTCAAAATCACAAAGAAAATTGCCTCATTGGGCTTCAAAATATGAACAATAGTTCAAAAACTAAGACTAAATGAAACTGGTTATCCCTGCCCTTAGATCTGAGGGCCCGGGGTGAGAAACACAGCTTCACCCTAAATTCAGGTCGGTCTGTCTGCGCTGCATCTGGAGAGTGTCTGCTGTCCGTCTGCGGTGCATTTCTGCATTTCGTGGGGAGTCTGTGTCTAAATTGTTATTTGGTTTGCATCGTCTCCGTTGTGCCTGTGGTCTGGTCCACACCCATGATTCCAGGGAAGTGGTTTGCCCCCCCATTGAGTATTTCATCCAAAACTTAAGCAGTCGAGCATCATGTCTCCTATAAAATTCATGGTTTGTGTCATAAAAAAAGATATTGTTTTATTTTGATAGTTTTTTATTTTAAAACTCAGACCTGTTTCCTGTTTCTTCTGTTTTTGCCGCAACATTGACACATGAGCAGACTAGAGATAGAACTGCAGACCGACCGCAGACCAACTGCAGACCTACTAGAGACCCACCAAAGACCGACCGACTGCAGACCGACTGGAGAGGGACTGCAGACCGACCGACTGCAGACCTACCGCAGACTGACCGCAGACCTACTGCAGACTGACCGCAGACCCAACATAGACCGACCGCAGATCCACCACAGACCGATCGCAGACCGACCACGGCGCGGACCGACTGCAGACTGACCCCAGACCGACTGAAGACCCACCGCAGACTCACCGCAGACCGACTGCAGACCCACCGCAGACCCATCGTAGACCGCCTGCAGACTGACTGCATACAGACAGCAGAACCACAGTAGACCGACCGCAGACCGACTAGGGACCCACCACAGACCGACTGCAGACCAACTGCAGACTCACCGCAAACCGGCTGCAGACCAACTGCAGACCGACCGACCGCACACCGACTGGAGACCCACCACAGACTGACTGCAGACCGACCAAAGACCAACTGCAGACCAACTAGAGACCCACCAAAGACCGACCGACCGCAGACTGACCGACTGCAGACCGACCACAGACCAACTGCAAACCAACTAGAGACCCACCAAAGACTGACCGACCGCAGACTGACCGACTGCAGACCGACCACAGACCGACTGCAGACCCACCGCAGATCCACCACAGACCGACTGCAGACCGACCGACCGCAGACCGACCGACCGCAGACCGACTGAGGAGGGACCGCAGACCGACCGACCGCAGACCGACTGCAGAGGGACCGCAGACAGACCGACTGCAGACTGACCCCAGACTGACTGCAGACCCATCGTAGACCGCCTGCAGACTGACTGCAGACCGACAGCAGAACCACCGTAGACCGACTGCAGACCCACCACAGACCCACCGCAGACTCATTGTAGACAGACAGCAGACTGACTGCAGACCCATCATAGACAGACTGCAGACCGACCACAGACCTGTCATAGACCAACTGCAGACCCACCGCGTTTTGTAGCACTGTGAAGAAGAAATCCAGAACTTTCTCTCCTCAGTCAAGAGCGAGGATTAGCTGGATTTGTGTCCTCCTGTAGGAGGACGAAGCACAGACTCCAGTAGACCTCCTCAGACTGTTCTCTCTTCTGCAGGTCTACGGTGCCGCGCTCCAGTTCTACGAGTCCTTCTCCAGAGAGCTGCTGTCGGAGCGGCAGAGCGTCCGGCTCGGTCTGCTCAGCGTGGTGGACCGCCGGCCAATCAGCAGCCGCAGCCTCCACGTAAAGAAGAGCATCTGCGTCCTCTCCCACTGGCCCTTCTTCACCGTCTTCCAGAAGTTCCTCACCTTCATCTACAGATACTCCATCTCTGGACCGCACGTCCTCCCACTCGAAAAGTTAGTGCACAACGTGGCTGTCCTTTTCACTTTGTTGTGGGTCTGCTTCTCCTCTTTGATCTTCTCCTCCTTTGATCTTCAACCTCCTCCTTTGACCTTTTCCTCCTTTGATCCTCTCCTCTTTTGACCTTCTCCACCTTTGACCTTCTCCACCTTTGATCTTTCTCTTTGATCTTCTCCTCCTTTGATCTTCGACCTCCTCTTTTGATCTTCTTCTCCTTTGATCTTCTCCACCTTTGATCTTCTCCTCCTTTGACCTTCTCCATCTTCCTCTCCCCAGACACATCTCCAGCTTCATGCACAATGTCCCGTTTCCCTCCCCCCAGCGGCCTCGGATCCTAGTTCAGGTACAGTTCCTCTCACAGCTGCAGGGCGAGCGCCGCCTGCAGGTCCAGAAACCAGCTGACCAACCGTTAATACTCACCACAAAGAAAGCCTTTTACTAGACAAAGAGAACAAATCCTCCAGGATTTTATCTAAGAATATGACAGCAGGATGGATTCTGACAGATTCTGTGGTGGGGGGTTGTTCCACAACCTTAATGTCTTTGTGTTTTGACATGTTGCAGCTCTCCCCGTACGACAACCTGCTGCTGTGCCAGCCGGTGTCCTCCCCCCTCCCTCTCAGGTCAGTGTCAGCTGTGATCTTTGTAGTGAACATCAGCACCAGCTCTGAGTTCACTGAAAACTACTGAGACATCTTTCCTGTGATGCTGCGTTCACAGCGCCCTCAGTAACGCGTGTATGTGACCACTTCCATTGAAAAGTCTATAGAAATGTGGATTTCAGGCTCCTTCAAAACTCTTGCATTCATGCATTGTAACACATGTTCTCCAACTGTCTTTAAGTTCTACGTGTAAACCATTCAATGCATGTTGAAAGTTAAAGCAATTGAACTTTGACCAATCAGGAACTCTGATTCGGTAGTGACGTATGGAGGGTCCACCAGCTGTTTGAAAATGAATCATGAGGTAGAAATCAAAGAGCTTATATCTGTAAAATCTACTTTTTTTAGCCTTTAAGACTATCATGATGTCATTCATGAGGCGTAACACGAGGTATAGCGGGAAGTGACATGAGACGTAGCATGACGGAACAGGAGGCGTGAGGAGGTGTAACATCTGGAATAAGGAGGTGTAACATCAGGCGTGAGGAGGTGTAACATCAGGAATAAGGATGTGTAACATCTGGAATAAGGAGGTGTAACATCAGGCATGAGGAGGTGTAACATCAGGAATAAGGAGGTGTAACATCAGGCATGAGGAGGTGTAACATCAGGCGTGAGGAGGTGTAACATCAGGAATAAGGAGGTGTAACATCAGGCATGAGGAGGTGTAACATCAGGCTTGAGGAGGTGTAACATCAGGCGTGAGGAGGTGTAACATCAGGAATAAGGAGGTGTAACATCAGGAATAAGGAGGTGTAACATCAGGCGTGAGGAGGTGTAACATCAGGCGTGACACGTAACATGATGTAACACCATAGATCGTCGCTCACCTTTACCTGTCTGTGCTTCATGTAATTCAGAATGTGTCTGTGGAGGAGGTGAGATGTTTATGCGATGCTCCATCTCTGGTTACACTGCTCAGCTGTTAGTGGGCGGAGTCTTAAGCTGTGTTTGTGTCGTTCAGTGGTGCCAGTTTCCTGAAGCTGCTGCAGAACCTCGGTCCAGAGAACACCTGTACGCTGCTTCTGGCCGTCCTCACCGAACACAAGCTGCTGCTGCACTCGCTGAGACCCGACGTCCTCACCTCCGTCAGCGAGGCGCTCGTGTCCGTAAGGCCAACACACCTGAGTGTCTGTCTGTAGATCCATACGTGCAGGTTATGCATGTTGTAGTTCCTCCTGAAGCTGAGGTTCTTCCTGAAGTTGAGGTTCATCCTGAAGCTGAGGTTCTTCCTGAAGCTGTAGTTCCTCCTGAAGCTGAGGTTCTTCCTGAAGTTGAGGTTCTCCCTGAAGCTGTAGTTCCTCCTGAAACTGAGATTCTTCCTGAAGCTGAGGTTCTTCCTGAAGCTGTAGTTCCTCCTGAAGCTGAGGTTCCTCTTAAAGCTGAGGTTCTTCCTGAAGTTGAGGTTCTTCCTGAAGCTGAGGCTTCTCCTGAAACTGTAGTTCCTCCTGAAGCTGAGGTTCTTCCTGAAGCTGAGGTTCCTCCTGAAACTGTAGTTCCTCCTGAAGCTGAGGTTCCTCCTGAAGTTGAGGTTTCATCTCCATCTCCATCTCATCTCCAGGTTCTTCTGTGCTCCGGTCTCCTGGGTGTTTCCAGATTCAGGCTTGTCTCCTCTCGTCCGGCAGATGACCTTCCCGCTGCGCTGGCCGTGTCCCTACATCCCTCTGTGCCCGCTGCAGATGGCCGACGTTCTGCTGGCGCCCATGCCCTTCATGGTGGGCGTCCACTCCAGCTACTTTGACCTGTATGACCCCCCAGCAGAGGTGGTGTGCGTGGACCTGGACACCAACACCATTTTTCAGTGAGTGCAGGTCTGGTGCGGAGATGTTCAGTCTGGTCTCCATCTGGACTCAGGCCTGTGTCTGTGTCTCAGGTCAGAAGACAAGAAGCTGTTGTCATGGCGATCGTTACCCAGGAAACCTGGGAAGACTCTCTTCAACACGCTGAGCGGCCTCCACAGGACCCTGGAGAAGAGTGAGTGACGGAGATGAACCCAACCATGGGAATCGACTCGTGGTCGTCTGTGCCGTTCTTTTTTTATATCCCCATGAACGCTCAAACAAGCTCCTCCTACTAACGTTAGATGCAAATCTGCAGATGTAGTCATGAGTTTGAGTTGTTCTGTTTGTTATTTTGAAAGGAACTTTTATGTCCTGCTGTCAGATTAAAATAAATCAAAATTAATGTGAAGTCTATTGAAAACTGTTATTATTATTGTGTATATTTAAAGTAAAGTGTTGTGAACACATGGGGTAGTGACCGCACAGTGTTGAGAAACTGTAAGAAACTGGACCAAATGGTTCTGTTAGAGGATGCAGAATTCTGCTTTAGCTGTATCAATAACATCATGTACATTAACAAAATACTCAGTAATACTCTGCATACATGTACTCGCTGGATATACTGACAGTGGAATATTTATAATGAATCTACATCAGACTTTAACGTCTTGTCCACACGTCAGATGAGCTATAATTGATATTTAAACAGAATTAAACTCAGTTATTGGTGGGAAATCTGAATTATTCTATCCAGATCTCAGATCACCAATCCTCCCTGTGACTATATCCAGGATTAAATGAATAACCTTTAGGCTGGCTAAACGTGAATAAATATAAAAATAGTCCTCCTTTGGAATGGATCTTTGAGACTCGGCTCCCTATAAAGAGCCGTGAATCCCACCTGTAGTGGTTGACCTGCAGGAGCCCCCCCGGACTCCCCCTCATGTTGTCGCGTTTGCTCCTGCAGTTTGCAGCCCCGGCCTGGAGGAGGCGACGCTCGAGTTCCTGCTGACCGACTACGACCAGATCTACCGGCGGCAGAAGCAGCTGGAGCTGGAGATCCAGGAGGCCTTCCTGCGCTTCATGAGCTGCCTGCTGCGAGGATACCGCGCCTTCCTGCTGCCCATCACGCAGGCGCCGTCTGACACCGCCACCGACTGCAGCTCCCTGTTCAACCTGCAGGGTGCGCCCTCTGCTCACACGCTAACGTTCTGTCCTGGGGGGCGTCATGATGCGCCCCCAGATGTCAGAAGTTCTCTGCAGATGATTTCCCAGCAAACATTTCAGTAGAAAGCGGTTGAACCAGAACAATGTTTGGATTTGCTCGACGTCGCCCCCTGCAGGCTTCCTGAAGTCTCGCGATCGGACGCAGCAGAAGTTCTACAGCCAGCTGACCCGGACTCAGATGTTCACGCAGTTCATCCAGGAGTGCTCCTTCGTCAGCGACCGCCACGCCTGCCTGGAGTTCTTTGATGAGTGCGTGCAGAAGGTGGGAGGGGCCAGTCCCCGACAGAGCGAGCGTCCCGCCCCCGCCCGCCTGCTGACAGGTGTTCCCTGTGATCAGGTGGACGTGGAGAAGCCGGAGGAGGTGAGGCTGATCGACCTGGAGGAGACGCACAGCGGGGAGCACACCGTCTTCATCATGCCCCCCGAGGAGCCCCAGGAGGCTGACGGCTCGGAATGCCCCGCCCTCTACAGGTGAGCCCCTCCCACTCTCTGAGTCTCTTCCAGGACAGGATGGTTGTCTCGGTAGGAATCGGTATCAGGATTCAGTGTCGAGACTCGGTATCAGGACTCGGTATCAAGACTCAGTATCGGGACTTGGTATCAAGACTCAGTATCGAGACTCAGTATCAGGACTCGGTATCAAGACTCAGTATCCAGACTCGGTATCTGGACTCGGTATCAAGACTCGGTATCAGGACTCAGTATCAAGACTCGGTATCAAGACTCAGTATCGAGACTCAGTATCAGGACTCGGTATCAAGACTCAGTTTCGAGACTCGGTATCAAGACTCAGTATCGAGACTCAGTATCAGGACTCGGTATCAAGACTCAGTATCGAGACTCGGTATCAAGACTCAGTATCGAGACTCGGTATCAAGACTCGGTATCAGGACTCAGTATCGAGACTCGGTATCAGGATTCGGTATCAAGACTCGGTATCAGGATTTGTTATCAGGACTCAATATCGAGACTCGGTATCAGGACTCGGTATCAGGACTAGTATCAAGACTCAGTATCGAGACTCAGGATCTGGACTCTGTATCGAGACTCGGTATCAGGACTCGGTATCAAGACTCGGTATCAGGACTCAGTATCGAGACTCGGTATCAGGATTCGGTATCAAGGTTTCGGTATCAGGATTTGTTATCAGGACTCAATATCGAGACTCGGTATTGAGACTCGGTATCAGAACTCGGTATCAGGACTCGTATCAGGACTCAGTATCGAGACTCAGGATCTGGACTCTGTATCGAGACTCGGTATCAGGACTCGGTATCAAGACTCGGTATCAGGACTCGTATCAGGACTCAATATCGAGACTCGGTATCAGGACTCAGTATCGAGACTCGGTATCAGGACTCAATATCAAGATTCAGTACCGAGACTCGGTATCAGGACTCAGTATCGAGACTCTGTATCAGGACTTGGTATCAAGACTCGGTATCAAGACTCGGTATCAGGACTTGGTATCGAGACTCAGTATCGAGACTCTGTATCAAGACTCGGTATCAAGACTCAGTATCGAGACTCGGTATCAGGACTCGGTATCAAGACTCAGTATCGAGACTCGGTATCAGGACTCAGTATTGAGACTCGGTATCTGGACTCTGTATCGAGACTCGGTATCGAGACTCGGTATCAGGACTCATATCAGGACTCAATATCGAGACTCGGTATCAGGACTCATTATCGAGACTCGGTATCAGGACTCAGTATCAAGACTCGGTACCGAGACTCGGTATCAGGACTCGGTATCAAGACTCAGTATCGAGACTCAGTATCAGGACTCAGTATCGAGACTCAGTATCCAGACTCGGTATCCGGACTCGGTATCCGGACTCGGTATCAAGACTCGGTATCAAGACTCGGTATCAGGACTCGTATCAGGACTCGATATCGAGACTCGGTATCAGGACTCAGTATCGAGACTCGGTATCAGGACTCAATATCAAGATTCAGTACCGAGACTCGGTATCAGGACTCAGTATCGAGACTTTGTATCAGGACTTGGTATCAAGACTCGGTATCGAGACTCGGTATCAGGACTTGGTATCGAGACTCAGTATCGAGACTCAGTATCGAGACTCTGTATCAAGACTCGGTATCAAGACTCAGTATCGAGACTCGGTATCAGGACTCGGTATCAAGACTCGGTATCGAGACTCGGTATCAGGACTCAGTATTGAGACTCGGTATCTGGACTCTATATCGAGACTCGGTATCAGGACTCGGTATCAAGACTCGGTATCAGGACTCGTATCAGGACTCAATATCGAGACTCGGTATCAGGACTCATTATTGTGACTCGGTATCAGGACTCAGTATCAAGACTCGGTACCGAGACTCTGTATCAGGACTCAGTATCGAGACTCGGTATCAAGACTCGGTATCAAGACTAAGTATCAGGACTCGGTATCAGGACTCTGTATCAAGGCTCAGTATCAGGACTCGGTATCAGGACTCATTATTGAGACTCGGTATCAGGACTCAGTATCAAGACTCGGTACCGAGACTCGGTATCGAGACTCAGTATCGAGACTCGGTATCAAGACTCGGTATCAAGACTCAGTATCGAGACTCGGTATCAGGACTCAGTAGTGAGACTCGGTATCTGGACTCTGTATCGAGACTCGATATCAGGACTCAGTATCAGGACTCGTATCAGGACTCAATATCGAGACTCGGTATCAGGACTCATTATCGAGACTCGGTATCAGGACTCGGTATCAAGACTCGGTACCGAGACTCGGTATCAGGACTCAGTATCGAGACTCGGTATCAGGACTCAGTATCGAGACTCGGTATCAAGACTCAGTATCAGGACTCGGTATCAGGACTCTGTATTAAGGCTTGGTATCAGGACTCAGTATCGAGACTCGGTATCAGGACTCAGTATCGAGACTCGGTATCAGGACTCGGTATCAAGACTCGGTATCAGGATTTGTTATCAGGACTCAATATCGAGACTCGGTATCAAGACTCGGTATCAGGCCTCGTATCAGGACTCAGTATCGAGACTCTGTATCTGGACTCTGTATTGAGAATCGGTATCAGGACTCGGTATCAAGACTCGGTATCAGGACTCTTATCAGGACTCAATATCGAGACTCTGTATCAGGACTCAGTATCGAGACTCGGTATCAGGACTCAGTATTAAGATTCGGTACCGAGACTCGGTATCAGGACTCAGTATTGAGACTCTGTATCAGGACTCGGTATCAAGACTCGGTATCGAGACTCGGTATCAGGACTCAGTATTGAGACTCGGCATCTGGACTCTGTATCGAGACTCGGTATCAGGACTCGGTATCAAGACTCGGTATCAGGACTCGTATCAGGACTCAATATCGAGACTCGTATCAGGACTCATTATCGAGACTCGGTATCAGGACTCAGTATCGAGACTCGGTATCAAGACTCGGTATCAAGACTCAGTATCAGGACTCGGTATCAGGACTCTGTATCAAGGCTCAGTATCAGGACTCGGTATCAGGACTCGGTATCGGTGTTGATATCAGAATCAAATGACTGAATCGGATCGAGAACTAAAAATTCAGTTCGGGACATCCCCAAATCCTGTGACAGATTTGGTGTCGCCGCCTTTCAAGTGGTAGTGGGTGTGGCTTTCAAACAAGCTCCTTTCTGATTGGTGAGAGTGGTTGTCATAGAAACAGTGACTTGGACCAATCACTGCTTCCTGGCGTCTGGCTCCAACATGGCGGCGTCCGTATCATAAAAAACCAGCGACTGAACTGACTTGATTTGGGTGGTTGGGGGGGGCAGACTCTCTTCAGTTCTCAGAGACTGTCGATGGTTCTGTACGGTGACTGGACTTCTGGTCTTTTTGAACCGTTCTGGGTAATGAACCCAAACTGAAGTGGGGCTTCACGGATCCGTTCTAGGACCATTTCAAAACCTGCTGGGTCTCGGATCAGAACCGAGCTGTACTGACTGATCTCTGCTGGGGGGGCAGACACTCTGAGTGTCCTCTTCATTCACTCTGTTTCAGCTATGACACCTTCCCCATCCTGAACCCGGAGCTCCTGGAGCACCCGCAGGACCAGCTGCGCGTCCCGGCCAAAGGCAGCGCCCCCAGCAGCCCCGCCCCCCGACGCACCAAACAGGTAACGTGGACACGGCAGGAGGAGGACCCCCCCCCTCTCTAGATCTGTTCTCTTAAAACACAATTATCTCTTCTACTTCGATTGTAAATGTATTGAAGGCAGACGGGTTCCTCAGCGGTTTCTGGACCTCGTGGTTCTGGATCCGTTTTTCAGGATAATCAGAATGCTTTCAGTTCTGGTCTGGTTCTCCGTTCCTCCTGGGCTCTGCGGTGACCCAGTTCCTCTGAAGGAGCAGCAGCTTCTCATCTGAATTTTATGAATCTGCATGAATATTTCAGCCGTCATTCAGAATTCAGGAGCTGCCGGGTCTGATCAGAGCCAGGAAGTTCTGCTGAAGGACCGCCTTCCTCTGAAGCCTTCTCCCGTTTCTGCTCCAAATCTGTCGTCTTCTTAGGAGATCAAACTGGCCCAGAAGCGAGCCCAGAAGTACTCGGCGGTTCCGGAGATGTGGTCCAAGTGTCTCCTGGGTCACTGCTACGGCCTGTGGTTCATCTACCTGCCCACCTTCGTCCGCGCCGAGACCGCCAAAGTCCGCGCGCTGCACACGGCGTACGAGGTGCTCAAGCACATGGAGAACCGCAAGGTGGTTCTGCCGGACGAGGTGAGACCGACCGGCTCCGGTTTCTGCTTTCTGCTATACAGGAACTCAAGTCCGGAGGACAGGAAGGACTTCTGCTCCTACAAATTTCAAAATAAGAGTCTGTCCCTGCGATCGTTTCACCAGGAAGTCCTGCAGACTTTGAGGCTCAGGAGCATTGACTGTATATAGAACTGGAAAGAGCGGCTGTGATGTCATCCACTCCGGCTCCAGCCAAATGAAGCCAACTCAGTTTTTTTTTTCTTTGTTTTAACTTGTCCTGTCCAACAGCTGAGCCAACAGATGTGGGCTGAGAGCTTCTTGTGTTGGGCAGATTTTACTGTCACAACAGGGATTTATTGAGTATAAACCCCTGTTGTATTTAATGCTAAACTTTATTTATATTGATTATGTTTTATTTTATTTATTTGTTTTTCTTTGTCGTTGGACCAGACGGAAAAAGGGAAGAGGGTGGGGGAGGGGTGGGGGGGAAGATAAGATGGCAACAGAGGGAAGCAACATCATAAAACAACCAGGACTAAGTGATAAACTAGAATGGGCGGGGCCTGTCTACACACACACTCTATAGTTACACACACACTTGTTGGCCAACATAGTCTCTACATTTAAACTGAACATACTCACATATACTATACATATACTACACATGTACTCAATTCAACTGTAACAGCAGCTCACACACTCCATCATACAAACCCATTCAGATAAAGACTTTCATTCTGTCACACAAACGGTTAGTGCTAAGGTGAGCTGATACCTGTGCTCAGGTGAGTGTTTATGTTTCGCTGAGGTGGATGGTGATGGAATGTACTCCAATCGCCGTTTTTCTTCACTCACCAGTCAGGAGAGAGCTTGTTGGAAGGCCACACCCTTTCTATTGAAAGTGGCTCAGGAGAATCTGTCAATCAAACGTTTGAGGTGGAGCCAGCAGGCCCCACCCACTTTTACTGAGGCATCTGATTGGTCGGTTTATAACTTGAACTACAAAAAAAAATACCCACAACGTTGATTCTGACCAATAGAATGACTGATAACAACTGGTTATCTCGACCTATACGTCTATGGGATTCAGCAGGTACTTCCTGTTTGGAACGCCAGAAGGGCGGGGCCACTCAGTCCAGTTCTCATGTACAGTCAAAGCTCAGGAGCTGATCGTCTTCCTCCCTGTAGGAACCAAACCTC
Organism: Oryzias melastigma; assembly: GCF_002922805.2. NCBI lineage: Eukaryota > Metazoa > Chordata > Actinopteri > Beloniformes > Adrianichthyidae > Oryzias > Oryzias melastigma. The sequence goes on from NC_050527.1 coordinate 28,207,266, forward strand.
ACAGAGAGGAAGATGCTTCATGACTCCGCAGCAGAACTGTCCAGACAGTCCACGGGCCCGTCTGGACCAGGACCAGGTTTTGAGGAACTAACTAAAAACTCAGAAAACATTCAGATATTTTTAAAAACCACAGTAGGATTTCCTACACACATTTGATCACTGTATGCAGCACACCTGGTTACAGGTACAGGCTTTTATTTTGAAAAGAACTCATGAAGCATTTTCAGCTAATCCAAGAAACAGAAGGAAAGCCCTTCAAAATAAAGCGTTATCCAGGTTTACCTGTCATCTTAGAAGCACAAACTCTAAATGAAAGCAGCAAATACCTGCAGACTCCCAGAATGCATTGCAGTTTGATGTTTTCACCTGTTAAAACAGACGCAGGTGTTCTGGCTCCCATGAAACGGTCCCAGTTCTGGTTCAGACCGGTCAAACCGAGTCCTGGTTTTACCACCCAGACTAAACGAGACTCTTATTCTGAAAGGTTCCTGTGAGGGGGAGGGGCTTCAGTGACAGGTGTGTGTGCTGCAGGTGTGCTACAGGATCCTGATGCAGCTGTGCGGTCAGTACGGCCAGCCGGTCCTCGCCGTGCGGGTTCTGCTGGAGATGAAGAAGGCTGGAATCACCCCCAACACCATCACCTACGGATACTACAACAAGGTACCGCCCCCGAGCCCGGAGCCCCGCCCCCGAGCCCGGAGCCCCGCCCCCGTCTGGACCTCATCCAGACCCGAACCCGCTCAGAACCACAACTCGTGTGAAGCTTTGATCCATCTTCCTGCTGTAGATGTTCTGGTGTTTTCATGCTGCAGATCTTTACAGAACCGATTCAGAACCTTCACAGAACCCTCTGATCCTCCTTAGGCCATCCTGGAGAGCAAGTGGCCCTCCACCAGTCAGGGGGGGCGGCTCCGCTGGGCCAAACTGCGTAACGTCCTGCTGGCCGTGGCCCACTTCAGACGGCCAATCAAAGCGCGGCAGAAGAGCGGCTCTGTGGGCTCCAGAGGACGTCCCACCTGTGCAGGTACAGAGGAACTGGACGCTCCTGTAGGGGGCGCCGGCCGAAGCAGAGCCTCAGCTGAGGTGGGTGGGGGGGGTCTTCAGGCCTGATGATGTCATCTCTCTGCTGCTCCCAAAGACTCGGCCGTCGCTGAGGACCTGAAGCCCCGCCCACACTCGGCTCTGATTCGTCAGTCCAGCTGGAGCGGTCTGAGCGAGAGCTCCAGCCACGAGTCTCTGAGCGGTCCGCTGGTGAAGAGCAGCAGCCTGAGCAGCATGAGGCCGCCCGCCGACAGTAAGCGTCAGGCTCCTCCTCCTCCTCACTGATGTCACTGGCACTGACTCCGCCCCCTCCCGCAGAGTCCAGGCCCTCCAGGAGGAGCGCTCCTCACCACGCCGGCACCAACGGCTGCGCCGCCTCCCAGAAACCTCCTTCGGGGCTGCGGGACAGCTCCACCCCGCCTCCAGCGCCCCCGGGGGGGGATGTGGTCCCCCGCAGTCAGGTCTGCCTCTCCTCCTTCTACAGAGACTGCGCAGAGACCGACTGCAGCTCCTGCGAGCCAGAGCACGGAGATGGCAGGTCGGTGCGCCCACCCCTTTCTGAGGGCGCCGCCAGGAGGACGGCGGTGGACGAGAACTGCAACCACGTGTCCTCGCCCAGCCGGGGGCTGGCAGGAAAGCTGCAGCAGCTCCTCACCCCCACCAAGAAAGGGGCGGGGCGACGAGCCACCAGCGTGGACGACCGCCGCCCTGGAGGGGGGCGGGGCATCGGGCGAAGGGTGTCGGACCAGAGGCAGTCCAGGAAGGCTCAGGTGGCCGAGACGCTGCTGAAGGCCAAAGAGAGGCTGGTCAACGCCACGTCTGAGGTGAGGCCCCGCCCTGAGGGGGAGGAGGGGCAGGAAGCTGTGACACCCCGCCCTCACGCTGCTCAGAGCAGGAAGTTGTCCCCTCTAACTTCCTGTTTCCCCACAGAGCTCGCTGTCTGTAGGAAGTGACCTGGACCTGCTGGACACGCCCACTCCAGCGTTCCCTTTGCGTAGGTCCTGGGACTCCAACCAGGACGGGACGGGCATGGAGGTAAGGCGGGGCTCTCTGCTGGCGTTTGGGTCGGTTCTGTCCCGGTAACGCTGTCCCGGTTCTACAGGTTCTGATGTCCAGCTGCTCGCCGTGCCGCAGCTGCAACTCTCTGGTCTACGACGAGGAGATCATGGCGGGATGGACGTCCGACGACTCCAACCTCAACTCTTCCTGCCCCTTCTGCTCCGCCTCCTTCGTGCCGCTCCTGAACGCCGAGATCTGCGACCTCGGACCCGTCAGCAGGTCTGAGCGGCGAGAATTCAGTTCTAAGAAACCAGAACTGTTTTCACATGATGGCTGTGATGCCCCCAGTGGTCATTCAGGGAACTGCATCTCCACTTTATGACAGTAACTTTAATTTAAACGGAAACTTTCCACTAGAATCCCAGAAATCCGTCAAACACAGAACACTCGGTCCGGTCCGCGGCGCCCCACCAGGTTAAGCATTTCTGAGGTTCAAACCAAACACAGGAAGTAGAACCAGAACTTGCCGTAGACGTGAAAATGTCAGAATCCGATGTGCCCCTAACAGCAGCATCTTCATCGCTCCTCCTCTTCCTCAGCACTGAGCGCTGCAACCTGAACCTGGAGGACGAGGTGGAGAGCGCCGTCAGGCCCCCCAGCGCCGCCGAGCCCCCCCAGCAGTGCAACGGTCTGAGCGAGGACTCCAGCTCTGAGACCAGCATCTACTCTGAGACCAGCCGGACCACCACGGTAACCCCACAACACCCCCTCCCTCTCCCACGCCTGTCCCTGACTGACTCCACTTACAGAAATACTCTGATGACACAGCGGTGGTGGCATGTGTGAGGGACGGTGATGAGGCGGAGTACAGAAAGGTCATCTCTGATTTTATTCACTGGAGCAAACAAAATGGACTCCTTTTAAACACAGCCAAG
>NC_050527.1:28214310-28219790 GCF_002922805.2 Oryzias melastigma
CCCTCGTGGCTACATTAGTTCAGGCTCCTGACTACAATACCCATAATGCTGCAACAAGCAAGCGATGTAGTATTCTAGTTTACTAAAGATGAACATTTTGACTGATTTTTGTACCACAAAAAGCACAACCAGAATTCATAGTTAAGGCACACTGGAATTTAAGGTGGGCTGCACGGTGGTGCAGTGGTTAGCGCTCTTGCCTCACAGCGAGAAGGCCCCGGTTCAAATCCCGGCTGGGACCTTTCCGTGTGGAGTTTGCATGTTCTCCCCGTGCATGCGTGGGTTTTCACCGGGGACTCCGGGTTAGGCTCCGGCACCCCGCGACCCCGAAAGGGAAGAAGCGGTCAAGAAGATGGATGGATGGATGGAATTTAAGGTGGACTGTCTTTTAATAAGCAAAATTCAAGGATTTTAAACGTTTCATATGCTCCTAAAAATATATGTTTCCGTTAAATTAACTCCAATTTAGAAATTTAGAAAGTTACAAACTTTTTTCCATTAAAAAAAATTCACCTCTTTATGAATATGATATATTCATGTAAAATAAAAACAATTGTTCGTTTATGTTTATCATAGTAACAGAAGTACTATAAGTACTTCTGTTACTATACTGAAGTACCTATTGTTACAGTATTAATACGAACAAATACGTGTCTTGTTTCTCTACATAGTGAAGTAAGACGTGGCTCCTGCTGGATTGTGATCAATGAGAACTTGACCGGAATGGCTCAGTAAAGGGTAACCAAACCCTAAATCAACTTTTTTGTCCTCTATAAAAGGAGATTTGAAAGTGCTCTCTGTTGGTCATTGCCAAATATTTCACAAATTAAAATAAACTTGTTTAATTCTTGAGAATAAAGTCAAAACCCGCCTGTGTGCTGCCCCCTACAGGTTGAATTGAGGTATTACAGCTGCATTTTGTAACTGGTTAAACTGTTTGAGAAGTCTCACGTCATGATCTGCATGATCTGGATTTTCACATTTGGGTTGTGGGCGGAGTCAGCCTCCAACTTCCTGTTTGGTTTCCCTTTAAAGGTTAAAGGTTCCAGACTGCTGGACGGGAATGTTACTTTTAGTGGAATCGTGTAATTTAACTTGAATTCCTTTCAGTGATTGGAGAACGCGACTACACAGAAAACTGTCCAAAAATATGTTTTTAACTCTGAAAACAATGAAATCTTACTGAAGAAGTTAGAAAGTACAGAAACTTCACAGAGACGGATAGAAAGCAGAGCAACTTACTGGAAAATGACGTTTTCTTTCTCGTATCTTGCAGCTCTAGAGATGAAAATCGTTTCTTTTTGAACTTTCCTGCTTCTGTTGAGTGAACAAACTCATCACTTCCTGCTCTACCTGTCGTGTACCTGTGCGGATGCAGATCATGTTACGTCACGCAGACGTCAGTACGAACGGGACCACGGTTGTGGATGTGAATGATGGCTGTGTGAAGTGTAAACCTGGAGTGGACGTTTGGGTCTGACCCGGGTCAGTCGGTGCTGATCCAGTCTTCTTCTGATGTTCCAGTCGGAGAGTGCTGCGGTGAGGATCCGCCTCCTGTGGGACACCCTGACGCCAGACACTGACCAGTGGCCCCCCCTCTACATCCTGTGGAGGATCCACAGTAAGCGCTTCACTCAGACCGGGCCCAGAACCCCGTCAGAACCTCCCTGAATGTTCCGTCTCCCCCCGGTAGGCGGCGCCCCCATGAGAGTGTACAGCTGGAGGAGGCACAACCACCCCTTCAGCCTGTCCTTCCTGGAGGAGATGCTGCGCTACGTGGGCATGAACGAGGTGCACAAGGCCGTCGCGCTCTTCCTGGAGACGCTCGCCAAGCAGGGCTCCGCCCGGATCCAGAGGTCAGCGCGGAGGCTCAGGTGCTGTGGGCCGAGGTTCAGCTGCAGACGTGACGTTTGTTTGTGTTGACAGGAGTCTGTACAGGGAGCTGCTCTTCCTCACTTTGGCTGCCATGGGCAAAGACCACGTAGGTAAGAACCAGAACCGACCCGAGGAAGCGCAGACGCTCCGGGACGGCCGAACGGATGGTCGTCACGTCTGTGACCTGCAGGGTTATAAACCTGGAGACCCCAAACTCATTCCTGTGAGGGACTGTTTCTTCTGTGATGGGGGGCCGGTCTGTAGGCCAACAGAAACAGTGTAACAATCACAACCTAAACGTAAACATTTTCTGAAGAACAGCCACATTTGAAATCATTCATTATGTAATCTTTATAGAAAAAAGGATTCTGAAACATTTTAAAAACTAGATATATGGTATTACCTGCGATAATGCTAGTGTGAATGCTGTAAGCTGAGTGTGGCCACTGAAGATTCTGAAGTTGATAACTACAAACTCTGAATAGCTAGCTAAAATATTAGCAAATTAGCCCAAAAACTGGCAAAAATTCTAAATTAGCCAAAATAGCTAGCATGTAGCTAAACTCCAAAATAGCCTTTGCAAAAAGCTAGCATAAAAAGAGCTGAATATTTCGTAGCTGAAAGAGTTATAGACGTCCAAAAAACCTACGGAAGAAAAACAATAATAAAGACAAAGTGAACCACTGTTAAACCAACAAATACTCCCTCAGACTGCAGAAGGAGGGAGTTAAAGTCACGTTCTATGTGGGTCTGGATCAGCCTGATTGAGAAGAAAATAAAAGATGTGTCTCTGATAGTGTGTGGGAACTGGGCCGCTGTAGGTAGCAGACGTGCTCGGCCTGTCAGATCGGCTCGGGGGCTGGCGACTAGTGATGACGTCACACAACTGTAACAAACGAGTTTGCAGTTTTTCTGTACTGAAACTGACGTTTACAATAAAGTTTATTTTTTAAAAAAGAAAAGAAAAAGTGTTAAGATCTGCTCGGGCTATTATTTATTATTTTTCATCAACAGCTCCTTCACTAACGTCTGCTCTCCTCAGTGTTTGTGTAACGGAGCAGAACGTGAGCTGATATTCTAGCGGGACTTCATCCGGTCCGTGTGACCAGTTCAACATTGGCAGGATGTATTAAGAAAAAAATACGTTTGAATAATTACTTTCTTTTTTTTAATGTGCGACCAACAACAAGCTAGCATGCTACTCGCTACCACCCACTTTAGCTCAAACTTCATCCTTCCCAGCCTGATTTCTCTCTATTAAAATAACGATCATTATCCTGTGATGATTCCTCTCCATCGGATTATTTCGTTGTCAAGGTTTTTGCGGCTGATTGCAAATATTCCTTCTCCTTTTGTGATTCCTAACGTATTTGTTCGGACCTCCTCGGTTTTTTAATCCGTGCTTTGTTATGGCGGAAGTGTGTCATTCCCCGTGTCACGTGACAGTGGTCTAATGTCTGGACCAATCACAATCTTACATGTCATCTATGCGCCAGCCCCCGAGCCGATCTGACAGGCCGAGCACATCTGCTACCTACAGCGAATCCGGCCCGCGGGCCGTAGTTCGGGGACCCGTTAGAAGCCACATTCCTACGATCTATCAGATCCGCCTGTCTGAGGCTGAATCCACCGAGGATAAAAAATCCAACTGCTTGTTTGACAGACTAGTTTGTGACTCCGCCCCTAAAACCCTGCCCTGCAGGGGTGGTGTCAGAACGTTATCAGGGCGCCATCTAGTGTCAGAGCGTGGTCCTGCAGCCATCTGTTCTGCTTTGTCTGAATAAGCTTCATCCAACTGTCGTCTCCATAAGTCCCGCCCACAAACACTGCAGCGATGCATAGCCACTCCTCGGAGGGCCGGCCCATCAGGGGTCATGTGACCCGGCGGTTTGCATGGATGCAAATGTTAATTTATCATCAGAAAATAACATCATGTGACCTCGAGGTCTCCTGAAATGCCTCCAGTTTCTCCTGTCAATCATAGACCACGCCCAGTTTTCATCTGGAGAATTATAAAATAAGCCTCATGATTACCATGAAAGCCTGGCCCCTCCCACTGACCACGACGGTGAAGCTCCAGATCTGAGACTTTACAAAAATATGGAAGCTTTTAGAGCTGTAGAATTGAGGGAAGCCTCGGATCACATGCAGGTGTTTTAGTTCTTTAAAAGGGCACACAGAACCAAACATGGCGCTCTCAGGTAACCCGCCCACCTGATGTGGAGGTGTATAGGGAGAGGGCGTGGCTTCTCCTTTGACCGTCCCTCTCTCTCTTCTTGCAGCGGCCTTCGATAAGAAGTACAAGGCGGCGTGCTCGCGGCTCGCCGGCTCCATGAGTCAGGACGAGCTCCGGAGGAAGCGGGCTCTGCCCCCCAGCACCAAAGCCGTCGACTGCCGGCGCAGCTTCCACCCCCCCCTGGAGTGCTGAGGGGGCTTTGGGTCCGGCGGGAGCTGGGAACTCCCCGTTCCGGGCTTCCTGAGTCTCCTCCATCCGTGTTTGAACCGGATTAGCTGATGCGGGCCTGAGGTTCTGGACGTCCCGACCTCTGAACCAGGAGAAGTTGTTCTGATCCGGAGCGTCCTCTCCTTCAAACCTACTGACAGGTGTGAGTCCTGAAACCTCAGAAGGAGCGTGAAGGCGCTGCAGGAACGCCGGCAGGTGTGTCGTCCTCGGTGGGCGGTCCCTTCCTCACCTGCCCGCAGCCTGAAGACCCAAAGCTCAGAGACTCCGCTGGCGTCGGGACCGTCTGCCTCTCCGCCGACTGATCTGCTGGTCTCTGATCTGCTGCCATGAAACTGCAGACAGTCAGAGCAGCTTCCTGTGGAGGCGGAGTCTGGGCGGAGCCTCCATCAGGACAGCGGCGTCAGATTGAGCTGCTCCTCTGTAAATATGTCTGAGAGACGTTTGTTCTTCTGACCTGCTCAGAGAAGATCAGCATGAAGCTCAGTGACATCACTTCCTGTTTATTTACAGCAACTTCCTGTTTCATGTCAAATTTTATTTATTGATGTTCTTTCTGAACCAAGAAGATCGGAGCGCCACTGAGCATGCTCAGTTCCTCTCTACACTTGTTTGTTCTTTTGATCATCACTCCTTTATCTAACTCCTCCCCCTGACGTATGACTCCTCCCCCTGCTCGACCCAACTCCGCCTCTCCATGGTTCTGAGCGTGTCCGGTTCTGTTTGACCTGCATTACTGGTGTTTAAGTTTTGTGTCTCTCCTCACTGCTCCGGTTCTAAAGCTGGACCGGCTCCGCTCCGAGCCTCCGGGTCCGACCAGAACCGGAACCCAGTTTGCTGTTATTTATTTCTGGTGTAAATGTTTGTTTTTTTAAGAAAACCGAAATAAACGACGGTCCTTAAACGGAGCTGTGGATGTGTTCATCCAGCCTGAAAGAAGCAGAACCGGAACCGGCGGTGGTTCTGGTCGTTTGGGTTGCAGACGTCGATCACATCAGCAGACCGTGATGCGTTCAGAATAAGACATCCAGACTGATGTCGGTGCGCGTGCACAGTTACGGGGGGGCACGTGCGTCCCGGTTCCGACCCAGAACTGGTCCTGCTGATTCCGGTGATGCTACGACGCTGAAGTTGGCTTCCGATT
>NC_050527.1:28219912-28228022 GCF_002922805.2 Oryzias melastigma
AACACGTCACAGTTGATGACTCGGTTCTGCTCGGGTTTTCTCGGCAGTTTCCGGGAAACCTCGAGTATCGTGCTAACGCGCGCGCGCTCAGCCTCTCGCGGCACCCGAACGTGGACTCCCGGAACTGGACGGGTTGAACAGGTGAGCTGACCCACTCAGGTGTTCCCGGCGGGAGCGCCTGCGGATTCCTCTTAATGACGTCATCTCCGGTTCGGTTCGGCGCTGTGTCGGTTTCACAGAACTTCGCGAGTTATACACGTAAATGTGTTATTGATGGTGTTCCTGCGCATGCGCGGCGTGTACACTGGCCGATTCAACGTCCATGAGATTCCTCCTTCGACGGTAAACCGGTCCAGCTCCGGTTCGGTTCTGCAGCGCTCCGCGGCGCTGTCCACCCCGCGTGGTGCTGAAACCGCGGGAGCGCGCGCGGTGCGGCGGGTCTAACCGCTGTTCTGTCCGTTCCAGGCTGAGCCATGCGGGGGGGGACCCAGGTTCTGCTGCTGGGCTGCTTCACAGGTAAACTCCGAACTCACCGGAAGCTGTGTGGTTCCGGAGGTTTGTGGATCATCCTGATCCGGTTCCTGGGTTCTGGAGCTCTGATAGAACCTTCACAACCAGCATAGGATACTGGATCCGGATCATCCAGATCAAGTGGATCAGAACAGCTTTCACTAGAATGTGTTTGTTGTTCTGGTCTATCTGCTGTTTGAGTCCAAACCTTTGGTTCTGATGGGTTCTGCAGGAGAGTTCTTTGGAGAATTCCAGTTACACGTAAACATGTTTACATCGGGGGAGAACGCTGACGTCATCAGGGTAGAAAAACCACGTTGATCCTGTTGTTCCTCCAGTGGATCTGCAGGATCAGATTTGATAGAAACTCACCATAAATGAGGATTCTGGTTCTGACATTCAGTTCTGTTCCAGTTTGGATCTTTATTTGAATAAAAAAACAAAACAGCTTACTAAACTATGAGGTCAGAGGTCATCAGGTTCTAGTGATGGTCCCGCAGAGCTCCGGTTCTGGTTCTGGATGTGAGTCTGCTGACGACACGTTAGACTCACCTGGTTCACCTGCAACACCTGAGTCTACGAGCAACCTGAGGGCGCTGCGGCCAGGTGGCGTTCATGGCTGTGTGATGACGACCTCGGAATGACATGGATGAAGCTTTTGGATCAGTCACACAGCGTAAGGACACAACCAGGCGTGTCACCACCAAACATCTGGGACCCCACTGAGGGTACTTTATTTTGAAAGGAACTTGCATGGCTGCTAGGAAGCGGGTTTAAATGGTTTGAAAGGCTGCAGAGTCCGGGTTCTGTTGTGAGTTCTCGCTGTGATGGAAACCCTCATGTTCTCTTAGTTTCCAAAAGGTCAAAGGTCACAGTCTCAGGTGTCTTCTCTCCTGCAGGCGTCCTGGCCGCTGCAGTGGCGTCTCAGTGCTGGCAGGGGGCGACCTTCTCCCAGGCGGTGGTGTCCCCGGCGGGGGAGAGCAGCGGCATCATGCGGGTTCCCGGCGCGGCGTCTCTGCAGCGCTGTGTGGGGGCGGGCTGCGACCTCCCCGGCTACGACCTGGCCTGGCTCTTCAAGGGCCGCTGCTACGTCCTCAGCTGCCAGCAGAGGGAGAACTGCCGGCCCCGGGAGAGGCCGGGGGCCGACTCGGTGCTGGCCTTCCTGAGGAGGGGGTCCTCTCCGTCTCTGGGAAGAGGCTCGCCGTTCAGCAGCCGGCGGAGGCCCCTCCTCCCATCCTCTGAGGACGGGGGAGACCTGGAGGCTCTGGAGGACCTCCCCCTGTTTGAGGGGCCGCGGGGGGCCCTCCCTCTGTTTGACGGGACACGGGGGGCCCTCCCCCTGTTTGAGGGGACGCGGGGGTCCCTCCTGGATCCCAGAGTCCTGGATGTGGAGTACTCAGAGGAGAGCCAGGAGGAACCGGACGGGATCGGTCCAGAAATGAGCCCCCTCCCCACCAGAGACTGGTTCAACCAATCAGAGACTGAGTCTGACAGCCATCCAACACAGACCAGAGCGTCCCAGACCGGATCAGAGGACAGAACCGGAACCGAGCCGGCAGAGATACGGGTGAGTCTGGTGGGTCTCTGGAGCAGTCGCGCTCTACTGGTACCAAGTGGATCCCGGAACTTTCTGGATCCAAACCAGTTTTCATGTCCTAAATTCTGACCTCTGACCTGATGGAGTTCTCCGTTTTCCACCGACTCACCTGATCTTCTGCAGCAGCTTCATGGTGGAAACGGCAGAAAACTCTCAGCTTCTTCTCTCCTCCTATCAGACAGAACCTGACAGTAGGACCACACCTGTGACTGACTCCACCCACCACCTGAATGCCTCCGCACCCCGCCCGCCCCCTCGTCACGACTCCATCAGCACAGATCAGCCCGGTACGTCCCAGAACCCAAACGGTCAGAACCGCTGACCCACAGCAGCTGGTCTCCATCCTCACTGTCTTCTTTGTCCTGCAGGTCCAAACGGGTTAGTGGGAAGCCCGGTAGAACCGCCTCTCCCCAGCAGCACCGCCGGCACCATGCGGCCAACAACAGGTCTGCATCCCGTCTCCATAGCAACCAGATCTGCTTGTTTCAGGGAGGGGGGAGCATCTCCTGAACCGGTTCTACACCTGTCTCCTCTGCTTCTCACACAGGTGCATCTAGACTTCTCCAGGCTCCGCCCACCCACATTCAGAAAGTCCCTCCTGCCCCCACCCCCTCCTTTCCAGCTGACCATCCAGAAACCTCGGCCACGCCCCCTTCTGCAGGTAAGTGAACTAGCCGTTTGGACCTTGGTTCTTCTCGGTTCTACTTACACTCTTCTTTCATAGAAGTGGTTCTGATCCAAACAGAACCAAACTAACTTCAGTGACTGTAGGTAGAATTCTGGACCAAATCAGTCTGGTCCAAACCGGTTAGAATCGTGGTCATTCTGTCATATTCTGAGCTCAGCTCACCTGGTTCTGTTTCTGTTCAGCCCCATCCCGCTCAGACGGGTCGGACCGCGGCCCGGTGGCTGTGGTGGGTCCAGACCGGAGGCTGGTTCTGCCCCAGAGCAGCGTGTTGCTGGACGGTAGTGGCAGCACCGGCGCCAGCAGCTTCCGCTGGGAGGCGGTCAGGTGGGCGTCGCCACTGAGCATTAGGGCGGAGCATGAAGGGGGGTCTTCATTGTCTCCGTCTCTGCAGCGGTCCTCCCGGGTTCCTGCTGCAGAACGTGGACCGGGCCATCGCCACGGTGACCGGCGTCCAGGCAGGACGCTACACCTTCCGGCTGACTGTGTCTGACCAGGAGGGGGCGACAGACAGCGCCCCCCTCACTCTCAGGGTTCAGGAAGGTGAGGGGGGGTTTCCAGCAGGAACATGAAGCTCATTCTAAGGTTCTGATCCGACTGCGGTCCGTCCTGCAGCCTCCAGTCCTCCTCCGGTGGCCCACGCCAGCGGAAGCCACACCCTCACGCTGCCCAACAACTCCCTGGTCCTCAGAGGCTCCGTGAGCAACGGAGACCAGAGCCGGGTCCACTTCCTGTGGACCAGAGACCCTCAGAGTCCTGCAGCAGGGGTGAGTGCAGCGGTTCTGAGCATGAGGGATCTGGGTCAGAACCAGAACTCAGAGGAGCAGAGAGACTGATGTGCAGTCGAGAGCGGAACCATCCGGTTCTGAAAACCTGGTTCAGGAGGAACGGCTAAGGGTTCTGTTCTGGACCCGTCTGCTCTGGTTCTGACCCGTCTCAGCCTCTGCTGTGCTGCAGGTGGTCCTGTTCGGCTCCCAGACTCAGCCGGCGCTCTTCCTGGCCGACCTGGTGGAGGGAACCTACCTGTTCCAGTTGAAGGTGACCGACGCCCAGGGCCGGTCCAGCGTCGCCACGGCGACCGTGGAGGTCCAGCCAGGTGGGCTGAAGGGAACTTCTGCACAGAGATGAGGGGCGGAGTCACAGAACCTGAACTCCTCAGGTGACCTCTGTGCTTCTCTGCAGAGCCAGCAGGGGGCGAGCAGGTGGAGCTGGAGATGCTGGTGGGCGTGTCTCAGGTCAGCGTTCTCCAGCTGGACACTGTGGTCCAGCAGCTCGCCGCTCTTATCCACGTCCTGAACAGTGACGTGCACGTGCGTGCGCTGGAGGGCCGCTCGCAGCTCAGGTAGGCCTGGATCTCTGAGGGTCCGGTGGATCTCTGAAGATCCGACGGATCTCTGTTGGTCCAGCGGATCTTTCACGGTCTGGCGGATTTCTGAAGATCCGGTGGATCTCTGAAGATCTGCCAGATCTTCTGACGGTTCTGCGGCAGCTCCAACTGACCTTCATGTCTGTCTGTGTAGCACGGTGCTCCGCTTCAGTGTGGGCGGTCCTTCAGGACCTATCCCCGCCCCCCGCCTGGTGGCTCTGCTGAGGACACACCTCCTCCGGGAGCGCAGCGGCTACCTGCTGTTCAGGGCGCTGCGGGTTGACGCCGTTGGTGAGTTTCGACCCTCGAACAGGAAGAGGGCGGTCTGCATGCTCAGCTCCTCCCTCTCTGTTCAGTGTGTTCTCTCAGCTGTTCGGGGCGGGGCCAGTGTGATCCAATCACCAAGCAGTGCGCCTGCGACCCCTTCTGGACAGACAACTTGGTCCGCCATTACCTCGGCGACGGCGAGAGCAACTGTGGTAAGACCGCCGCCTGCATGCAGCTGCAGCAGGAGTCTTCGGCGCCCTCCTCATTAGGCTCCTCCTCCTCCTCAGAGTGGAGGGTCCTGTACGTCATCCTGACCAGCTTCATCCTCGTCATCTTCATCCTAAGTCTGGGCTGGACCTTCATGTGCTGCAGGAGGTGAGTCCAACCGACCCAACCGCACGCCGGCGTTCTGAGCATGACCAGCCGCTGTCCCGCTGCAGGAGGCGGAGCCAATCCAGAAAAAGAGCCAAGTACGCCGTCCTAAACAACATGGATGAGCAGGAGCGACTGGAGCTCCGTCCCCGGTTCAGTGAGTCTGCCGTCTTCCGTTTGAACGATGACATCACAGCAGCCGGTGCAGAGCGCCATCTTCTGGTCTGCAGGCGTCAAACACCGCAGCACGGAGCACAACTCCAGCCTCATGATGTCCGAGTCGGAGCTGGACAGCGACCAGGACGCCGCCTTCAGCAGGGGGCGGCGGCTCCGCAGCAGGAACCGCACCGCCGCCTGCAGCCGCGAGGCCTTCGGGTGACGGGACGCCATCTGCTTGCTAAGCGCCACGCTCCTCCGTCTGCTGCAGGCCACAGGGGGCGCTGCAGAGGAGGGTTTGGACGAAACCAGAGACGCTGAAGCCGCAGAGACGATTAGTGTTTTTATTCAAGCATGAACAGATCCAAACGTGGACAGCAGGAGGAACTACGTCAGAAAACAGAGGGTCAACAGACTCCGCCTCCACACCAACAGAGACCTACAGGACGCTCCAGACACATTCTACATTTCAGTAGACATTAAAAGACATTTAAAAAGGTTTATTTTCTCTTTAATCAGATCTGATCAGAACCAGAACCATCACAAACCCGCCTCTCGTTAACTGGACGGTAAACCCGTGAGAAGAGCGCATACTGCCCCCTGCTGAGCAGGAGGAACCACCTGTGGACCGGATCATGACAGACGAGGACAGAACCAGTACAGGTGGGTATGATGCTGGAGGCAAACACATGATCACAACATCTATGTTATCGAGCTACTCGGTCTGGACCGGAACCAGCAGTCTGATGATCACATGGGTCTGGACCTGAGCAGGACTTGGAGACCCCTCTTGGGTTTGGGCCCGTCAGGGCTTCAGTCCTCCGAAGCACATGTACTTCACCTGCAGGTACTCGTCCACGCCGTACTTGGAGCCCTCGCGCCCCAACCCGGACTGTTTGACCCCCCCGAAGGGGGCCTCGGGGGCGGAGAGGAGCCCCTCGTTCACGCCGACCATCCCCACCTCCAGCGCCTCCGCCACCCTCCAGATCTGACTCACGTCCTGCGAGTAGAAGTAACCTGCCAGCAGAAACCACATTCAGAACCTGCGGGTCCAAAACCGGTTCTGGACTCTGTCCAGATGCAGGGGGGGGACTGACCTGCCAGCCCCACGTTCGCAGAGTTCGCCACGGCCACCGCCTCCTCTTCCGTCTCAAACCTGAAACCAGAAAAGCTCTTAGTCCCTCGCAGAGTCGGGGTGTTCCTCAGGGCTCCTGGTTCCTCCCACTTTCAGTTCCTCCACTGGGAACATTAGCGGACAGGGCAGACGCTACACCACAGCTCTGCTGTTTGTGTTTAGAAGAAATGTTTCAAACCTTAAACTTCTCTCTAGTAGAAACGTCTGTCAGATCTTCATGTGAATGTTTCGTTTTTCAACATTGAACATGAGAAAACGTCTGGACTGAAAGTCGGACCTGAAGATCCGGTCAGAACACGTTAGAACGTGTCAGAACCCGGTCACCACTGGGTCAGAACACGATAGAACGTGTTCTAACGTGTTCCAACACGTCAGAACCCGGTTCTCTGAGGCGTTTGGAAGAGGTTCTACGGCTTGCTGAGGGCCGGTTTGGGCCGGTTTGGGCCGACCTGATGACAGGAACCAGCGGTCCGAAGGTCTCCTCCCTGGCGCACAGCATCTCCGTGGAGACGTCGGCGAGCAGCGTCGGCTCCATAAAGGACCCCTCCCGGCGCTTCCCGCCTCTCAGCACTCTGGCGCCGCGGGACACGGCGTCGGATATCTGATGGAGCACCTGCAGACGAGGAGCGTCAGAGAGGGCGGGGCAGGCTGCGGGCTGCTGGACCTCTGCTGACCTTCTCCGCCGCCCTGGCGTTGATGAGCGGCCCCTGCGTGGTGTCTGGCTCCGAGCCGTGACCCAGGCGGAGCTCGGCGTCCATGGCGCGGCCCAGCTTGTCCAGGAAGAGCTGGTAGATCCCAGACTGCACCAGGAAGCGGTTGGAGCACACGCACGTCTGCAGGAGCAGCAGTGAGGTCACATGACAGGTCACTTCCTGTTTAGAAGTCACACATTAGAGCTCCTCCCTCACCTGGCCAGAGTTCCTGAACTTGGAGGCCATGGCTCCGCCCACTGCTTTGTCGACATCAGCGCTGTCGAAGACGATGAAGGGGGCGTGGCCACCAAGCTCCATAGAAACCCTCTTGACTGTGTCGGCCGCCATTTTCAGCAGCAGCTGAGGAGCAAACAGAACCGGTGACCGTCACGCCGGGACAGCGGCGGGCAGCAGGGGGCGCCGCAGCCTCACCTTCCCTGTGGCCGTGGACCCGGTGAAGGAGATCTTTGCCACCAGCGGGTCGGTGCACAGGACCTGCCCCACGGCGGGGGTCTGCTCTCTGGAGCAGGGAACCACGTTGAAGACGCCGGCGGGGATCCCTGCCTTCTCCGCCAGCTGCACACAGGAAGTGACATCACTACGAGCTCCTCGGCAGCTTCCTGATGAAGCCGAGGCGACCGACCTCTGCCAGAGCCAGCGCAGACAGCGGTGTGTCCTCGGCCGGTTTGACCACCACCGTGCAGCCGGCTGCCAGAGCCGCGCCCACCTTCCGGGTGATCATGGCGCTCGGGAAGTTCCACTGCCAGACAAACGGAAGGGAGCTTTTAATGTGAAAGTCTCGGCTCGGCAGTCACTTCCTGTGCTTTTATGAAAATCTTTTTCTGTTTTCTTTCTGCTGCGCCCTGTAGGGGGCGCCACATCATCCTCCTCCCTCCATGAACCTCCTCTCTGGTCCTCCTTCCTGCTGTCTCCAGCCTCATCATCACCACTCTTCCTCTCAAACATCTACATGATCTGATCCTCTGATGATCCACTCTGATCCCAGATAGATCCTCAGCATCTTCATCTCTACTGCCTTTAGCTCCGCCCCCTGTCTCTGCGTCAGTCTCTGAACATCATCAGGTTTTAGTTTGGAGCATTTCTCTCACAGGAAACGAGATAAACGTGAAGATCAATAAACACTTTTCTCACCGGTGTGATGATGGAGGCCACGCCCACTGGCTGTTTGAGGAGGAGGAGCTTCCTGTCTGCAGCTGATGATGGCACAATGTCTCCGTAAATGCGCCGCGCCTCCTCCGAAAACCACTCCAGGAAAGCTGCCGAGTACGCCACCTCCCCGAGGGACTCCTTCATGGGCTTTCCCTGGAGC
>NC_050527.1:28228595-28232164 GCF_002922805.2 Oryzias melastigma
ACACACACCCACACGAGCACACACACACCCACACGAGCACACACACACCCACACGAGCACACACCCACACGAGCACACACCCACACACGAGCACACACACACGAGCACACACGAGCACACACACGCGCACACACACACACACCCCCATATACACATGCACGCATACACAAATACAAATGCTTACATCCACTCACAACGGTAAAGTTTACCTAGAAAGCTTCAACCAAATCTGCCTTTTCCACCCTGATTGCTGCAAACATTTCTACACTGATGACTTATGAATTGGGGCATTATGGGTATTGTAGTCAGGATTGTTTGTGATCTATGTTCTCTCTGCAAAGGTGGATTCTTGCAGATAAAAGATGAACAATGTTCTCTAGAAAACTTCCCATCAACCCCTTTGACCAATCACCTGCCACTTGGCTCCTCGAGGCATTCTGGGTAGTGTAGTCCTACAGATGTGACGGTGAGGTGAAGGTTATGGTAGTGACACTCACGCTCTCAAAGGTGATCAGTTTGGCGAGGTCCTCCTTGTGCTGCGTCAGCAGGTCGAACCACCTCCTCAGCAGGACGCTCCTCTCCTGCAGAGCCAATCAGAGCTGGAGCTGACTCTCTGAGCTCCACCTCCACCTGAATCATCATACGGCGACCCCAAAGGGAGTCTGGGGTCTGCGGTTGGTTATGCCTGTTGGCTGCAGCTGTGGATCTTTTAATGATTCAGACATGAGGAGCGGCAGACGCCGACCATCAGACTCTCCAACGCTGTCTCGGCTCTGACAGAAGGACTTCTGATCTTCAGGAGGAGTTATGTTTGAGGGTCGCAGTAAAAACGTCATGATTTACTCAGAAAACTGTTTCTTTTTATTCTTTGAATGTTTGTGCCGTAAACATCATTTTCTTCAGCTGGAATAAACTGAGATTTCCTGTTTCCAAACTGTTCCCTGAACGCTGCTGCAGGACCCAGTCTGGACCGGACCGGACCCTCCCTTCAGAACAGTGGAGTTCTGCTGCTGCTTTGGTTCCAGAGCAAAGCAGATGCTTTTATTTTGTTGATGCTCCTAAACAGGACCGGAAGTTGTGGACGTGCGGCTGGAACGAGTTTGTTTTGTTTGGATACAAAAGTAGAACGGAGATCACGAGCTGTCAGTCCTGAGTCCTGACTTTACCGATGTTTACGGAACCAGCCGATGAGACCCGAACACTACAGTGTGACGTCATCTGATAACCTCTGTTCCTGGCATTGACTGTAAAAATACTGGACTTCTGGAGCCATGAGGTCCCCCATTGGAAATGCATTACTTCCTCTCCTCGTGAAAGTAGGCCGCCGCTTTCACCGTCACTTCCTGAAACGGATACCGCCATTTGCAACCCATCTTCAGCGATTGGTCTGAGTCATAGCTGAGTCATGAATCTACAGGAAGTACTGTCGCCAATCAGGAGTGAGTTTATTGTGAGTCTCCGCCTCTTTCCACGCCTCGACCACGAGACCGCGGATGTAAACAGCTTCTACTTTAATAACGCCGGAGAATTGTACAAGTCATTGTTGAAGTCTTTGAGGGAGAACCATTCCAACATTTGATTCTGTCAGCGGTCCTTTGGGATTTACTTACATTTATTCCTTATTGTCGAGATAAAAGGAGCGTTTGGGTGACGCCGCTGCAGAACTTTTTTCTAATCCTAATTTTTTTTAAAGATTTTTTTTCTATTATCACAAGTTATTAGAGTTATAAATTGACCAATCAGATGGCTCAATAAGCGTTTGTGGGTCTGACGTCGACCGTCTGGGGGGTTTGATTGACAGATGACGGGTAGCCAATGGGAGCAGACTTCATCAATGGGTCCGTGAAGACCTTTTAACACCTACTTTACAATTCAACAATGTACCAATCATTGTCCTACTGTTGTTTTCCTCAATGGAATGTACCGATGCAGCAGTTTGAAACAACAAGAGGAGCATGCTGTCGACATTTTTAGATGAGGATTTACTCTGTAGAAATAGATTTCACTCTGAGGTTATGTGCTTTGGACCTTTTTGTTTGATTAATGTTTGTTTTTCTTTTTTTCACTGTTTTGATTGTAGCTTATAAATTATAAGTTGGGTATCATACGGAATGGTACAGCTCCTCCATAAAATCACCAACCAAAGTTTCATCTTCAACTTTAAAATAATTAAATTTTTTATGAAAAAAATAATCAAAATAATTTTACAAACACACGTTAGTGTTTGATTACATTTATTTTTAGACTAGACTTGAGCTCCCTCTTTCTTATTTCATATTAAGACATGTTGAAAAAATGACTTCTTTTTATCGATTAATATTTACATTCAAGATTCTATTTTATGTTTCGACTTCCGATAAAGAGAGCACCGCCACTTCTTGTTGTCCACTTAAAGCACTGATTTAAAATAAATAACCAACCTAACAAGTGATGTGTTAAAAGGTCTTCACGGACCCATTGATGAAGTCTGCTCCCATTGGCTACCCGTCATCTGTCAATCAAACCCCCCAGACGGTCGACGTCAGACCCACAAACGCTTATTGAGCCATCTGATTGGTCAATTTATAACTCTAATAACTTGTGATAATGGAAAAAAATCTTTAAAAAAATTAGGATTAGAAAAAAGAAGTTAATCAGAAAGCAGCAGAGGAAGAATGATTATTCTGAGATATAAAATGACTGAGAAATAACTGTCTGTTTCTCAATGGAAGTCAATGGGACTTTGGCCTTTTTGGAACCCAGTGGTACTTCCTATATGGAACATGGAGGGAGCGGGGTTGCTCTGTCCAGTTCTTATATACAGTCAATGGGACTTTGGCCTTTTTGGAACCCAGTGGTACTTCCTGTATGGAACACGGAAGGAGGGGGGGTACTTGCTCTGTCCACTTCTTATATACAGTCAATGGTTCCTGGTTAAGCAGAATCTACGTGCATGTCACCCTCGCGCACGCGCCCCATGTGTCGGATCACCTGTGTGAGGCGCGTGCATGGCTCCGCCTACCTTCGCCGTGACCCGCTTCCAGGTGTGGAACGCCGTGTACGCGGCCCGCACAGCCCGCGTGGCCTCCTCCGGCCCGCAGTCCGACACCTGGGCCAGCTCGTGCCCGGTGGCCGGGTCAAGGACCGGGAAGTCGGCGGCCGCGGAAACCCATTGTCCGTCCACGTACGCGTGCGTGCGCAGCAGCGGCGCGGCCACGTTCAGGCTGTAGAGCCGCTGCATGGCGGCGTGCACGCGGCCGCTCCTTTGCAGGCGCAGAGCGGACATCCCGGCTGCTTCGGAACCGGGCCGAACCCTGGGAACCACGTGACCAAGCAAACAAAACACCGCGCGTTTTGGCCCACCGCGTCCGTACGGCAAGCCAAGAGGCTCAAAAATGTTTCAGGACGCGGAGGCGCGCGTTTATCAGCGGCGCGTCGCCGGAAGGTCAAAGTTCAAGGTCAGATTTAGTCCAGAACAAACATCAGGAAGAAGCAGCGAACGATCCAGAAAACGAAACCAGATAAATACATTTTAGGAGAATGAGACTGAAAACAAGTTGAATCTCAAGCTTGTAAAACTGCATTTTTTC
>NC_050527.1:28232805-28234291 GCF_002922805.2 Oryzias melastigma
TTTTTAGGAGTTTCTCCTCAAAGGGAGGGAGGGTCTAAGGGCAGGGATAACCAGTTTATTTAGTCTGTTTAGTTTTTAACTATTGTTCATATTTTGAAGCTCAATGAGGCAAATTCCTTTGTGATTTTGGGTATAGAAATAAAATTGAATTGAAAACATGAGCTTCCTCTAGAAGTCCTCTCTTTGACCTCTTTCAGTTGACATCCGGTCAGCAGACAGTCTGCTCCGGTCAGTCCTGCAGAGCCTGCAGGCGCTCTCAGCTGCAGCTGATGCAGACGGTTGCGTGCACACAAAGCCCGGAGGAATAAACTATGATGGAGTTTTCCTCCATTCCCGCTCCTGGCAGTTCTCAGGTTCTCCGACATCAGCCTGAAACCCTCAGGAAACAGGGAGAACAGCAGGGGGCGCCGCAGCCATCAGATCCAGAATCTGAGGACGACTGAAGGAGGAAAGATCCAAACAAGATTTAAGGTGTGAGGGTGGAACCGTGTTCAGCAGTACAGCAGTTATCCCCCAAAATAAAGGCTTTTATTTTGAAATTAGGGCCTAAAGTTCACTGTTAGGGAGGGGCATTGGGGAGTTTTTCTCTTTGAGGGGGTGGAGCCACTCTCCTCAGGTGAAGGGTTGGGCGTGAGCAGGTGTTTCATGGCTGCGAGTGGACGGTCACTAAAGGTCTGAAAATGTCCGTTTCTCACAGTGAGAGATCAATCGTTTTAATCAACAAGATATTCAGTCAGAAACCAACAGATGAAGTTCTCCAGCCCCCTGCGGGTCGAATCGAGGTATTGCAGTTGAATTTGGTCAAACCGTCATCATGACCTGCAGCTCCAGTAATGAGAACAGTCAACACCTCCACCTGACGCGCTCAGATAAAAGACAGAACCCAAGTACTTTATTGAATCAGAACTAAAGAGTCCAAACACTCCAGTGTCGGATCAGTACAATAAAACAAACCCCAGAAACCCACAGTTCTGATCAGAACTAACATCAAAGAAACCCTGACCCGGTTCTGGACAGCAGCCGGTCGGAGAAGCTGTCAGGAATAAATTAACTGCTTGAGGACCGCCTCAGCGGCGCCGCAGCGGGAGGAGGGGGGCAGCTCTAAGGCACCAGAGGAGGACGGGTCGAGATATGTTTGGATCAGAACCGTTTGAAGAGCCGCAGCAGGGCTATGACGGTACCAGCGCTGACCCGGTTCACAGCCGGGTCGTAGAATCCAGTGAACAGAACTTTTTTGAAAACGAAAAGACGTCTGAGCGAACGGCGCCCTCTGGAGGCCAAGTCCTGCAGGGTGGGGCTTTGGGCACCAGAGTGGGCGGAGCATCAGGTTAAAATGACCAGGAAGGTCAGTTAAAAGATAGAAAATGTGATGATGTCACCGCCACAGATGTTCTGATCCGCGGCGCCGGCAGAGGAGGGAGCTTTGGTTAAGGGGGCGTTTGTGCAGGTACACCTCCACCAGGGCGGGAAATGGTCCCAGAAACAC
>NC_050527.1:28234301-28236061 GCF_002922805.2 Oryzias melastigma
AGTGGTCATCACCTCAGAAGTGACAGGTAAAAAAAGATGCAGCCACGTGCACACAGCATGTGCACACGAATCCACACAGCGCTGTCACAGAGGCGGCGAGCCGCTCGGCGGCGGGAAGGTGCAGTCCCAGTTCCACACCCAGCTGGACGGGGAATCTCCCAGCAGCCACTGCGGTCCTTGTCAGTCAGATCCAGTCAGCTGACCTGGGGGGAGGGGTCCTTCAGCAAAGGAGCCCACGCCAAGAAGGTGGCGCCGCCAGCTCCCCCCGCCACAGCTGAGGGGGGAGGGGTGGTGCGCGGCGTCATACGTCCAGGAACAGGTCGGTGGGGGGGCTCCTCGGGGCTCCTCTCACCCTCTCCACCTTCTTGATGAGCTCAGAGACGACGCACACGGAGGAGGTGAGGGCCACCAGGAACAGCAGGTCTGTCAACGACAACACAGGTTTGAGTCCGCAGGTCTCTGCAGGTCGGCCGCACTCGGACTTTAGCCCTTTTAGACTTGCTAGTTCCTCCAAATCCAAGGATCTAAAAGTATATTAAAGCTCACGCCGCAGTCTGTCTGTGTGGCGTCGGCTCAACATCCAATCAAATTAGGGCGCCGCTGGAGTGATCCGACAGTCTAAACGTTTAAATTGCAGAAAAACAGATTTTCATTTGTATGTTTTCATTGGACAACACTGTTGAAACTCATGTGACACGATGAGACGTATCCAGTGTGTATCTTGTATAGTGTAGATGTGTTCTTCAAAATTACTCGTTATCTTGATAATTAGTTGAGATAAATGTTTAAGACAAACAAAAATTGTATCCAAAACAACAAAAAATCATATTTACAAAGGAAATGTTAAACGTAAAAGTAGATGAACAATTCATATGTTTAATTTAGCTCTTTGTATCAAACTGTACTCAGTCCAATATGAATCGGCCGTGTTTATAAAATATATCAGACACAATCAGTAATCAATATATCGACTCCTCTTCAGCCACAGACTTACCTGCAGATCACTGGTCTGTAGTGATGGGTTTAATCTCCAGACTTTATCCTGGTTCTCTCCCATCTCCACATTTCAAATGTGCTAAACTGGGTTTTTGTTATAGAGAAATCATTTTGGATTTTTGAAGAGGGGATTCATGAGCACAGAGGGAGTTTACAAAATACAGATCCTAAAAGCCCACATAGTCTTATGATTACTCTGTTTTTGAAATGACTTGAAACATTAATAGTAGGACTTGTGACTCGGGTTAAGACTTGACTCAGACTTGAGACTTGGAAAACCCTTGGTCTCACCTCTGGTATACAGTGTTACATTCTCAAACAGAGAAACTCCAACATTGTTCTGCTTCTCCTGGAGGACGTTTCAGTTTGGCCACTAGGTGGCGATTGCGCTGTAGCATTACACTTTATTCCAGAAGAAGAAGAAAGAATGAGGATAAAACGATGTTTTAGATCACAAATGGTCACTTAAAAAATATTTTCTTATAAGAGTTTAGAAAATTCATATAAAAATGTTCATCTAGTCAGAATGTATGTTTATGTCGACTGAGTGTTAGCATTAGCCATCCTATGAGAAATCCCATTATACCTTAGCATCAAGCTACTGGACTGTAGAATTCTGTGTTAGATCAATCTCTACGTTTATGGATTGATTATTGATCTTTTTAAACTTAGAAGGATTAAAATCATTTTTTTTAACCCAGACCTAGCATCTAATGCTTTTAAATGTAGTGGTAGAAGGTGGGGGCGGGGTCAGAGTAAGGGTT
>NC_050527.1:28236733-28247290 GCF_002922805.2 Oryzias melastigma
AGGGTCAGAGTAAGAGTTAGGGGCGGGGTCAGAGTAAGAGTTAGGGGCGGGGTCAGAGTAAGGGTTCAGGCCCGGACCAGCCGACCTTACCGAAGACGCTGAGGCTTTCCGTCTGGAAGACGCTCTGCAGAGGAGGGAAGTAGATGACCAGCAGCTGACCCATGATGGAGGCCAGGACGGCATAGCAGAAGGTCCGGTTGCTGCACAGCCCCATCTCATGGACCATCCGAGTCTGGACACACGGTACACACCGTCACTCGCCAGCAGAGCGCCAGCCGAGGCCTCAGAGGGGCGGGGTTACCTGAGAGCGCGAGCTGAGAGCGTTGAACATGTCGAATAGGACGAAGCAGGTGAAGGTCATGGTGGTGTCTCGGGGAGTGATCACGTTGTCCTGCAACTGGAACAGAAACAGGAAGTCAGCTCAGTGTGGGCGGGGCTTTGGCTCTCCCGCCAGGCACCGCCCACCTCTCTCCAGAAGACGAACAGAGTCCCACAGACGATGATCATGGCCGACACCAAGACCTTGACGATGAGGCTGCGCGTGATGATGCTGTCTCTGACGTTCCGGGGGGGCTTCCTGATCACCTCGCGGTCCACTGGCTCCACCCCCAAACTGTTAACAGGGTCACGCGGTTAGACCGAGCCCAGGTGAGCGCTCTACCTAAAACACCTGTTTCCTGATCCATGATGAGTTTCAGAATAACAGATAATAGATTAAGGTGACGAGTGACCGACAGACAGGAGGCTAAAAACTGAAGAAATGTTTGAGCTGAAATAAAATTATTCTGTTAGTTACACAGAAAAACTGATCTCTAGTTAAGCTAAACATGCTGCATTGGTTAAATAGGCTCCGCCCACTGCAGGTGGAGCTGCAAATACAGGTGAGGACACCAGACAATCATCTGATCAAAAACCCAAGAATCTAAACTCCATCAGGAACTCACTATTTTTCACAAAAAAGAATAAAAAAAAATCAAAATAAGTGCCTTGTTTTAGTTTTTTTGTCCAAACTACAAAGCTTGTAGTCCTAGAACTACAACAACCAAACAAACATCAGCCGGTCATCCCGGACTTTTGTTCGGTTTCTAGATTAGGGCTGCCGCAAACGACTATTTCAATAGTCGACTAATCTCCGATTATTTTTTTCAATTAGTCGACTAATCGGTTCGTGCGACGACTGGATGTAAAACACTCATCTTAACCATCGTTATCTTTAAACTTGAGGTCTTTAAGCTATATTCTAACTAAAATAAAGACAATAGTTTATTCATCTTTTAATGAATCTGCAGCTTTTCTCCTTCATTTGTTTCTGGCATTAAGACTTAAATCAAATGAGGTCATCTGAATCAAATACAGAAAACTAAATAAGAGCCTGCAAGTATTTTTTTTAAGTTGTAAAACATATATTTAATAAAACATTTATCAAGTATTTCAAAAGCTATTAGCAGATATAAACACACTCAAAATATTTGCTGACTGAGGCCCATTTATTAAAGCAAAACACTAATAACATCTTTGAACTGAAGATATACATATAAAACCTGAGGATGTCCATAGAAACAAAGAAAATAAATAAAAAAGGGAAATTTATATTTTAAAAAGGAAGAAAAGCAGGAGATGTTAGAATGTACATCAGTACTTTCATCCTCTCACTACCTACATCCACTGCACATGCGTGACAAAGTCAAAGGCAGACCCGGCATTAGAACACGCGAACGGTAGTTTTAAGATCAAAACAAGGAAAAAAACAAACAAAAAACGACGACCAAATTATTCGTCGACTATTTTAATAGTCGAATAGTCGTGCAGCCCTATTCTAGATGCTGATCATCTCGTAGGTTTGTTGTGTTTGTCTTTCTTAAATGAATGATGTCATAAAATGCAAATAAAAAAAAATTAAACAAGTTTGACTTAGAAAAAAAAAAGTTTTGCTTTTTGGGAATAAAAAAAATTCATTTACTTTTATAATTTTTGTTTTTTTGCAGGAACTACAAATAAAAACATATATATATATATATATATATAGTTTTATCCAAAAAAAAACACCCACAAAATCTCATGGTACAGGAGATTGTTTTCATTAAATAATCATTTGGGGCTGTGGTGCAGCGGTAGGACGGTCGACTCCTGATCGGAAAATTACAGGTTCAATCCCCCCATGCCGTGTGTCAAAGTGTCCTTGGGGCGCTGAAGCCTCACCCCCCTGGTGGGAGGTTGATGCCTTCAGAAAACAGCTTTAGAAGGACACGCGTTCTCCCTTTTACCGTTTCCTTATCCAGCCTCCAGTTGAAAAGTATTTTTGGAAAAAGAAGAATAAATTCCAATTTTGCATCAACGTTTTAGAAAAGCAGACAGAAACATCAGGATCCTGGATGAAGACGAGGAGCTGCGGCCTCTGGGTACTTTCTACTCAGACACAACGCTGCAGCAGATACTACACGTCCCAGCATGCATCTGTACCTCTGAGCTGGCGGTCCGTCCATGATGATGTTGATCCACAGGATCTGCATGGCGTTCAGAGGGTTGGGGAAGTTCATCAGTGTTGCCAAGGAGATGAGCGTGAGCGCTGCGATGCTCCTGACCACCAGCAGGGGACACAGAGAGGGCGGGGTCAGAGGGCGGAGGGACAACCTGCCGCACAGTGGGGGTGGAGCTCTGACTCACGTGCTCAGCTGGAAGCGGACAAAGTTCTTGATGTTGTTGTAGATCCCCTTCCCCTCCTCGATGGCCGACCTGCAGGCAGACCTTCGTTTCTTATCTGGACAGGAAGCAGGAAACAGGAAACAGGAAACGCCAAAACCTGCCGGCTCAGACTCACATGATGGTCTGGAAGTCGTCGTCCACCAAGATCATGTCTGCTGCCTCCTTGCAGACGTCCGTGCCCGTCCGGCCCATCGCCACGCCGATGTCGGCGGCTTTCAGAGCCACGGCGTCGTTCACGCCGTCTCCCGTCATGGCGACGACGGCGCCGAGGTTCTGCAGGGACTGTAGGGAGAAACTGCTGCGGTTTCTAACATCCAGGATTATACAGAGGGAAACTTTCCCATAAACTCTGCAACTACTCCACGCCCAGAGGCATGATGGGAGATGGCGTTCAGGAGCTATTTGACCCGCGACCCCCCAGCGTCACTCTGAGGCGCCTGGACTCACCTTGACGATCTTCAGCTTGTGCCGCGGGCTGGCTCGATAAAACACGGCGATCTGCGGAGAGACATGCGTTAGGTCACGCCCCCAAACACGGTGGGGGCCGCTGGGTTTGGGGGGTCTCCTACTTTGGGGACGACGTTAGAGAGCTGCTGCAGGTCCAGGTGATCCACCTCCTCTCCTGACAGGCTCTGGCATCCTTTGGAGAGGAGGCCCAGGCGGCTGGCTGCAGGAGGAGCAGAGGAAGAGGTGAGGAGGAGGGGAGGAGCCAGACCATGAGGAGGAGGAGGAGGTGAGGAGGTGAGGAGGAGGAGGAGAGGAGCCAGACCATGAGGGGGAGGAGCAAAGAAGGAGGAGCTGAGGAGGGGAGGAGCTAGACCATGAGGAGGAGGAGAGGAGTCAGACCATGAGGGGGAGGAGCAAAGAAGGAGGAGCTGAGGAGGGGAGGAGCTAGACCATGAGGAGGAGGAGCTAAGGAGGGGAGGAGCTAGACCAGAAGGAGGAGGAGCAAAAAAGGAGGTGAAGAGGAGCTGAGGAGCCAGACCATTAGGAGGAGGAGCAAAGGAGGAGGTGAGGTGAAGGAGGAGGGGAGGAGCCAGACCATGAGGAGGAGGAGAGGAGGTGAGGAGGAGCCAGACCATTAGGAGGAGGAGCAAAGGAGGAGGTGAGGAGGAGCCAGACCATTAGGAGGAGAAGCAAAGGAAGAGGAGCTGAGGAGGGGAGGAGGAGGGGAGGAGCCAGACCATGAGGAGGAGGAGGAGAGGTGAGGAGGAGCCAGACCATTAGGAGGAGGAGCAAAGGAGGAGGTGAGGAGGAGCCAGACCATTAGGAGGAGGAGCAAAGGAGGAGGTGAGGAGGAGCCAGACCATTAGGAGGAGGAGCAAAAGAGGAAGTGAGGACAAGGAGGAGGGGAGGACCATCCTCTCACCGATGGACATGGCGGTCTCCTGAGAGTCTCCGGTGATCATCTTGACGGTGACCCCGGCGCTGATGAGCGTGCTGACGGCCTCTTTGACCCCCTCTCTGGGGGGGTCCATGATGCCCACCAGGCCCAGGAAGGTCAGGTTCCCCATCTGAGAGCCGGAGGCGAAGGCCAGCACTGAGGGGACGGAGGGAGGGAGGGGACAGTGAGCAGGAGCAAGGCGGCGGCCCTCCAGGAGGAGGCGGAGTTACCTCGGAGGCCGGAGGAGCCCATGTAGCTGATCTGCTGCTGGTAGAGCTCCCTCTGCTGGCTGCTGAGCGGCAGCGCGGCGCCTCTGCTGTTGTAGGAGCTGCAGAAGCGGACCACCTGCTCGAACGCCCCCTTCACGAAGTACACGCCCGCCTTGTCCTGCAGAGCAGAAACCGTGAGCGGCAACGGCACGCCTGAGCCCCGCCCAGATGCCCCGCCCACCTCCTTACCTGCTGGGTACGGTGGACGCAGCGGACCGCCATCCACTTCTGCTCAGAGGAGAAGGGGTGCTCCTCCAGACGCACGTACTCCTGCTGCACGCCCTCCAGACCCATCTGCACACAGAGCTCAGCAGGTAAAGGGGAGCGGCCAAGGGGGGAGTGTCCGCCTCAGGCCGGGGAGGCCGCGGGTTCGAGTCCACAGAGAGAAAAACCTTTCAGACCTGAAGCCCCGCCCACTTAACTCCAATCTCACACCGTCACCTGAGGTCAGAAGTGATGTTTGGGGGGGGGGTACATCCTCCTCTCTCTCCAGCACCACAGACGTGACCTGAAGAACAGAAGGGGGCGGGTCACGTTACCTTCATGGCGAGGGCGATGAGCGCGCCCTCGGTGGGACGTCCCAGGAGGTTGTTGCTCCTGATGACCGAGTCGTTGCACACACAGCCGGCCTGAGGAGAAACCAGAACCTCCTTTAACGCCTGTCAGGTGGAGCACATGCACGGTTTCCACGTGCACACATTCCTGAGCTGCTACAGTCATCCTGTTTGTCTGCGTCTTATTCTAGAAGACTTTTGTGTCGTATTGTTACGTAACGCGGGGGGGTCTTAAGCAGGAGGATTCCGGTTCTTCACCTCAACGATTTTGCTGATTGAAGGGCAGGAGAATCCGTGGACGATGTCTCCGCTCAGTAGAACCTCTCCGGCTCCGTTGTACCCCACGCCGGTCACCTGCCAGACAAAACCCAGGGCACAGAGCTCCACCTCACTGACGGTTCTTCACTGCTACAGAATAAGAACAGAGCGTCGGGGGTGGGGGCGGTTCCCACCTCGGCGTGGAGCCCGTCTGACGTGAACAGCTGCGTGACGGTCATCTCGTTCTTGGTGAGAGTTCCTGTTTTGTCGGAGCAGATGACGTTGCAGCAGCCTGACGGAGAAACAGGAGCGGACGTTAAACAGCTTCATCAGGAAAGCCCCGCCCCCTCACAGGAAGTGCAAACGCCGTACCCAGAGTTTCTACGATGGGCAGCTTCTTGACGATGGCCCTCTTCTTCACCATCCGCATCACGCCGAGCGCCAGCGTCACCGTGACCACGATGGGCAGACCCTCAGGAATGGCAGCCACCGCCAGACTGAAGGATCGGAGAGGAGGACAGCTCTGAGAGTCGGGCGTGGCCCCCACATCTGAGGGAGGACGTGACGCTACCTGACACCGATGGTGAACATGTCCAGGATCTTCTTCCCCTGCAGCCAGCCCACCAGCATGATGACCCCTGAAAGATGGGAGAACGCTCAGCAGGACGCAGATCCACGACAGGAGACGAGGTCCACAACTCACCGATGATGCAGAACGAATACAGAGACAGCTGCTTCCCCAGCAGGTCCATGCTCTTCTGGAGAGGAGTCTTTGGAGCCTGGACACAAACAAGATCTGAGCCGAAGAAGAAACATCTGAGCTGTAGGAGAAGAAACGTCTGAGCTGCAGGAGAAGAAACGTCTGAGCTGCAGGAGAAGAAACGTCTGAGCTGCAGGAGAAGAAACGTCTGAGCTGTAGGAGAAGAAACGTCTGAGCTGTAGGAGAAGAAACGTCTGAGCTGTAGGAGAAGAAACGTCTGTGCTGTAGGAGAAGAAACGTCTGAGCTGTAGCAGAAGAAACGTCTGAGCTGTAGGAGAAGAAACGTCTCAGCTGAAGAAGAAACGTCTGAGCTGTAGAAGAAGAAACGTCTGAGCTGTAGGAGAAGAAACGTCTGAGCTGTAGGAGAAGAAACGTCTGAGCTGTAGGAGAAGAAACGTCTGTGCTGCAGGAGAAGAAACGTCTGAGCTGTAGGAGAAGAAATGTGTGAGATGCAGGAGAAGAAACGTCTGAGCTGCAGGAGAAGAAACGTCTGAGCTGAAGAAAAAACGTCTGAGCTGCAGGAAAAGAGAAACGTCTCAGCTGAAGAAGAAACGTCTGAGCTGTAGGAGAAGAAACGTCTCAGCTGAAGAAGAAACGTCTGAGCTGTAGGAGAAGAAACGTCTCAGCTGAAGAAGAAACGTCTGAGCTGCAGGAGAAACAACTTCTTGAGTTCTTTCTGGAACACGAACCTCTTCAGCTTGCATCATCTTGAAGATCTCTCCAAACTCGGAGTTCTCTCCGGTTCCGATGACGATGCCCTGAGGAACACAGGACAGTGACCTGCTGGTTCTGGAGCGGTCCGGTCCAGAGCAGACGGAGCGGGTCTGCACATACCTTGGCTTTCCCGCAGCGCACCAGCGTCCCCATGAAGGCGATGTTGCTGCGGGAGGCGATGTCCCTGTTGGCAGATGTGGGCTGGGGGGCGGAGCTCTTGGAGCAGGGCGTGGTCTCCCCCGTCAGACTGGACTCGTCCACCGACAGGTCGGTGGCCTGAAACACAGATCTCCGTCAGAACCTCCGGCTCGGTTCTGGATGTCACTGTGACACCCCCCACACCTCGAACAGCCGCAGGTCTGCAGGGACCCTCTCCCCCACCGACAGGCACACCGTGTCCCCAGGAACCAGCTCCCGGGCCAGCATCTGCTCCAGGCGGCCCTCCCTGATGCTGTGGGGGGGCAGAGACAGGCGGGCGGTCAGACCTCCTCCCGACTCGGAGGCGGCGATGGAGCGCCGCTGTCGTGACCGATGGTCATGTGACCGTCGAGGAGAAAACAGGAACTCACCAGTGACATTCAGGAGGAACCAGCTTCCCCAGCTCCTCCAGAGACTTCTCTGAGCGATACTCCTGAGGAGACAGGAGATGGAGCAGCTGCAGACGCACAAACACGCACGCACACGCACATGCACGCACACACACATGCACTACCTGCACGAAGGCGACGGTCACCACGATGATGATGGCCTGTGAGGCACAAACAGAACGTCTCATTAATCCTGCAGCTTCTTCCTGGACTTACTTGAATGAAAGTTCTTCTCTAGTCTGGACCGGGTTCTGTGTGTGAAGCTTCAGGCGGTTCTGGATGTTAGGAAGCTCAAGCCTCTGTCTTCTCTCCAACACTTCATGTACAGTTTATGATCAGACTTTCTGGAGAGTTCTTTAACTGCAGTTTATGTCTATGTCAGTCGTTTTGCACATTTTTGTTTTTCTTTGCACCTCGATGTGAACAGAGCTGACCTCAGCTCATAATATAAGAAAATATAATATCATATATTATATGATATTATAATATAAAATATAATAAAATATTATATAATATAAAATAATACAATATAATAAAAGATAATAAAAGATAATAAAATATAATATAATATAATATAATATAAAATAATATAATAAAATATAACATAATATAAAATAAAAAATACAATATTATATAATATAAAATAATATAAAATAATAAAATATAATATAATCCCTGAAATTCCTCCTCTGCTGTCTGTTTTTAACCATTTGTGCTCCAGGCCTGTGCAGGTGTCTGCCTCTAGGTGTGGGTGTGGTCATGTGGGTGTGGTCATGTGGGCGTGGCTGCTCGGCGTACCACAGTGATGCTGATGGCGTCATCAAACTGGTGCATGAGGATGCTGATGACGGCGGACGCCAGCAGCAGCAGGATGAGGGGGTCCTTGAACTGCAGAGAGGACAGGTCAGGTCGAGGGGGGGTTAGCAGGAACAGGTCACCCCCCATCACTTAGCTGGGGTCCTTCGACCAGCAGCGTCTCACCTGAGAGATGTACTTCTTCCATAGCGGCTCATCTTCACTGATGTCAAACTCGTTCCAGCCGTGGTACGCCCTCCTGCGGCGCACCTCCTCCTGGGTCAGCCCCCCCTGCAGGTCGGCCTGTTGGCAGCAGAGCAGCTGGAGGTTATGGAGCAGACGGGCTGCATGGAGGCTGCGCAGCAGCGCAGACGTCCCCGCAGACGCTGGTTCATATTTGGACCACCACATGCACGTGCGAGTGGTCTGGTGCAGGAATCATCTGATTAGATCACATGACTGATGAACGAGGAGGTCTGGACTGACGCGTCATCAAAGACGTTCATCTCATTCTGACAGAAGACACTGGAAGCAGACCGACAGCTGGTCCTCAGGTGTTCCGTACCTGCAGGGAGCACACTACTTCATTAACCGGGAGTTCACTGGCTTCTCTGGAGGTCAGTACAGGAACCATGTTCTCATCTTCACTGCAGGGCGGGCTCTCAGAAAGCTGGAAGACAAACAGAAGAAACCTCAGGAATTGTTCTGCTGCTTCGAGAACGTCCTGTGACCCTCCTGCTGGACCCATGAGGGACCACGTCACACACACCAATCAGGGAGGAGAACGAATCCTGAATGTGTACTACAGGAGGAGGAGCCAATATTCAGACAGATCTATGCTTCATCCTCCAGAAACAGAAAGACCCCCATAACGAGCTCTGACCTGGATGTGAACGGCTCAGGTGAGAAGAAGCTCAGGTGAGAAGAAGCTCGGGTGAGAAGAAGCTCGGGTGAGAACAGCTCAGGTGGGAACAGCTCAGGTGAGAAGAAGCTCAGGTGAGAACAGCTCAGGTGGGAACAGCTCAGGTGAGAACAGCTCAGGTGAGAACAGCTCAGGTGAGAAGATGCTCAGGTGAGAAGATGCTCCTCACCGCCTTTACCCAGCAGACATTTCCATCATGCTTCCTGCATCTTCAGGAACCCCCCCCCCTCGGTTTTAAAGGTGGACTCAGTCATTCGAATCCTGAAGTTCTCCTTTCCAAGTTTCTCCTGTTTTCTAACTCTGTTCTGGGGGGTGGAGCTAGTGTGTGTGTGTGTGTGGGGGGGGGGTTCCCTCCTCCTCTCAGGATTTCAGGATTTCATCATCCGGTTGGACGGGTGGATGTCTCCGTTTCCCCCCTGCAGCTGAAGCCATGAACAAACAGGAAGATCCGACACCGAAACCCGAGCTGCCTCTGAGGACAGCAGGACGCCGGCAGCGCCGCCGCACGCCGCTCTGGATAAACAGGTCGAGGGGGGGTACCTGCTGCACTGTCCCATGATCAATGATGACAAACAGAACCTTCCAGAAGGACCAGAAGGTGTGAGGAAGAAGCTCCTCCCCCTCAGGCTGCCACCCCCCCGCTCCACACAGCCGGATCCGTGTTCCTGCTCGGTCCTCCGCATGCAGCAGAGTCCAAAGTCCGGATCGTGCTCCGGTCATCTACACGTGTTCTGTTCACTGCACAGAACAGCAGCAGAGGTGGAGAACCTGCAGAACCTCAGAGGAACAGAACCAGAACCAGAGCTCAGCACTGAAACCAACCCATAGACAGTTTTTATCACATGAGTATATGGGTTTCTGTGCACGCGTGTGTATGTGAGTGTGCACGTGTGCATGCATGTTTGCGTGCACGTGTGTGACAGTGAGCAGGTCTCCTGAGCGGCGCTGATGTCAGACTCTCCTCCTCAGACACAAACAGGAAAGTTCTTTTCTTACGTTCAGGTTCAGGTCCGATGATGCTCCTCCATCAGGACTCCACCTGGGGTCAAGTCCACCTGAGCGCTCACCTGCAGAGGCCCGGCAGTGCAGGCCCGGCGCCGGTTCCTCTCTGCCTTCAGCAGAGCTGATACACTGAGAGGATTGAGACTGATAATCAGCTGATGGAGCTTAGAGCTGCATCCTGGCTCTCCGGGCTGATGTGCCCCCTGTGGGGCAGGAGGGGAACTGCGTCTGAGGAGAGCATGATGGGATTGCGGCGCCTGCAGCCTCATCAGCTGCTGCCTATGAGACCAATATCTGTTTCAGATCTGCATCCAGCAGCACTTCCTGGTTGCTTAGCAACCTTTGTAAAGACTGCTTGTTTGTATCTGTGTGTCAGCTACTTCCTTGTTTGATGTCAAACTTTATTGACACTGTCAACAGTTTACAGAGACGAGCAAACAGGAACCCGTCTGGAAAAATCGGATCATTCATGTGGAGCGTCAGTCTCATCAGTGACCCCCCCCCTCCCCCTCCCCCTCACGATTTTCCTGACATTCCCTCCTTTTCCAAACGGAACCAGGTCGGACATCACAGCTGCACTCACAACAAAAGTTTCCACGGATCAATGGA
>NC_050527.1:28248615-28263592 GCF_002922805.2 Oryzias melastigma
AGAGGAGAACCAGAGAGGAGAACCAGCGAGGAGAACAGAGAGAGGAGAACCAGAGAGAGGAGAACCAGAGAAGAGAACCAGCGAGGAGAACAGAGAGAGGAGAACCAGAGAGGAGAACCAGAGAGGAGAACCAGAGAAGAGAACCAGAGAGGAGAACCAGAGAGGAGAACCAGAGAGGAGAACCAGCGAGGAGAACAGAGAGAGGATCTTCAAAGTCCCCTGATTGATCTTACTGCGATTGTCTCCGATGGGAAAACCTCTCAAGCTGCAATCACAACGGCTATCCGTGTGAGTCCAGACGGTCGTCGTGTCTGCTGGGATCGAGAGGGTTCGATCCTGTACCGGTCCTTGATCGGACCGGTCTGAAATCAAACCGGTCTGAAATGAAACTAGCCCGGGATTGAACCGGTCCACGATCGAACTGGTCTGAAATCAAACCAGTCCATGATTGAACCGGTCCATGATCGAACCGGTCCACGATCGAACCGGTCCACGATCAAACCTGTCCATGATCGAACCGGTCTGAAATGAAACTAGTCCGGGATTGAACCGGTCCATGATTGAACCGGTCCATGATTGAACCGGTCCACGATCGAACCGGTCCATGATCGAACCGGTCCACGATCGAACCGGTCCACGATCGAACCGGTCTGAAATGAAACTAGTCCGGGATTGAACCGGTCCGTGATCGAACCGGTCCACGATCGAACCGGTCCATGATCGAACCGGTCCACGATCGCACACGCTGCAGAATAATGGATAATCATTTGAAACGCTTTAAGTTTGTGGAAAAGCTCAGATAAATCCAATCCATCATGATTATTATTATTATGTCAGCTGATGATGAACCAGTGAGCCCGTCACACTGCCACCTGCTGGTGGGGGGCAGAGTATGTCAAGGAGGTAATCTACCTGGGGAGAGGTGGTCCTTCACCTGTTTGAATTCATTCGAGAAGAATTGACCAAAAACGGATCAAACTCAGTTTGAGAATGTAAGAATGTCATTGACCAGGACAGGATGGGGGGAAACAGGACAACGCCCCCCCCCAACAGAAACATGGTGCAGTCTGACTCTCAGGTGGGTCCAAGCGGCTGGACCGGGTTCACAATAACCTCGCCCGGTAAAAACCGGAGTTCATCACAGAACCGATCTCCTTCCAGATGGTTAACCGAGAACCATCACGACCTCAGAGGAACCAAACCACCAGAACAGTTCTGGTCAACCTGAGCCGGCACGAGGGAGGATCTGAGCTCAGTCTTTAAACCTGAAGCAGCCTTCTCATCAGGTCGACCGCTCCACGCCTGGTCCACAGCCGAGTCTTTAGAGCAGCAGCTGATTGCTTCCAGCTCCTCAGCTTTCATCGGTTCCTGATCCGAACTCCTCTGATACTCAGAGTTCCTCCTAAAGACCAAATGCTGTTTCAGCGTGTTCCTGTAGCATCTGTAAAACCCACCGTCTGAAAAGATTCTGGTTTATGAGGCAGAAACTGCCATGGGCGGGGCCACAGTCTCCCTGCACCGCCCAGTTCTGATCCAGACAAATGGACCCATGACTGTCTTTGTTTTCCTGGAATCTGGATCAGAACCGTACGGATGGATAGAAACAATGTTTCTGCTGTTGTTTTTGCTATGCTAACGCTAGCTTGTAATTGTGAGGAGCTTTAAGCTAACGGGAAAACGCGTGGAAAAAGGGATGCTGGGATATCAACAAAGGGTTGCTTCCGTGTCCCTCCCACAACCCAATTTCCATTAAGCTCCAGCTGTTCTGCAGAAAATATGTCTTAAAATATGACACAAACTTTTTGGTTTGGTCTAAAAACCACATCATCATAATTTACCACCAACGCTTGGAGGAGAGTTTAAAACAGAGTTGGAGCGGACTTCAGGTTTCCAGCGTTTGTCTGACTGCAGCGTCTGCACGCTGATGTGAAACATTCCTGTCAAACCAAACTCAGGGTTTAGACTGCGAGGGCAGACAGGGCGGTGCAGGACGAGAAGCCCCGCCCCTGCAGCGCCCGCAGACGGCTCCACACTCACCTGCTGCCTCTGGCAGGTACACAGCAAAAGCAAACACGCTGAGGACTGGAGTTCATGACTCACAGCCTGGCGGCGCCTGGGCCTCTGCTGCTCGCCTCACGGCGCCACCTCTGAGTCTGCAGACCTGCAGGTTCCCGCCTCACACGGGTTCTGCCAGTCCGAGTGTCAGAACCACTGAAGAACTCGATCATTTCTGACCAACTGTTCTGGAAACAAAGGAATTAAACCAAAGGAACAACCTAGAACTCCAGGCCTCGAGGGCCGCTGTGTCAGCATGATTTCCAGAAGTTCAAGCTCTGCTAATGATGGATTACCTGGTACAGGTGTGCCCAGCCATTTAGAACATGCCAGAGCAGGTATGTTAGTAAAATGTAGGAATGCAGCCCTCGAGGCCTGGAGTTACCTGTACCTGCTCTAGACTGAGGCTTTCATTTTGTAAAATGTACTTTTTTTCCATTTACCGTGTAGCCCCTCCCACTTTCACCCTGACTGTAAACATTGGTTTCCTTCCCTGTCACGAACACTGAACTATGGAGCCAAACATGTATAGAGAAGCAGCTTTTATTTTGAAGTTTCTGATTTGGAGCTTGTCATTTGTTCAAAAACTACATTCAAGCCTAATGACTCAATATTAATATTAGAGGTGGTGGTGGTATTATTATTATTATTATTATTATTATTATTATTATTATTATTATTATTATTATTATTATTATTATTATTATTATTATTATGGGCTGCACGGTGGCGCAGTGGTTAGCGCTCTCGCCTCACAGCGAGAAGGCCCCGGTTCGACTCCCGGCTGGGACCTTTCTGTGTGGAGTTTGCATGTTCTCCCCGTGCATGCGTGGGTTTTCACCGGGGACTCCGGCTTCCTCCCACCGTCCAACAACATGCTTCATAGGTTCATTGGTGACTCTAAATTGTCCCTAGGTGTGAATGTGAGAGTGAATGTGTGTGTGATTGAGGCCCTGTGACAGACTGGAGACCTGTCCAGGTGAACCCCACCTTCACCCATCAGCAGCTGGGATAGGCTCCGGCACCCCCGCGACCCCGAAAGGGAAAAAGCGGTCAAGAAGATAGATGAATGAATTATTATTATTATCTTTTTGACAACATGTTGGTAACTGTGGTGTGGAGGGCTACCACGATTAGTCGACAACTGATCAACTATTAAAATAGTTGTCGACATAATAGTGGATTAATCATTACTTTCTATTAAATGGAGTCAGAGTGCAGTAAAGTTGACAGTTATAATGACATTCTTCTAGCTTTATGGACTATTTTGACATTTATCAATGTTTGTTAGGATATTTTGAAGTTTAGCTGATATTTCACAAACATGCTAGATATTTTGGCTAATTTAGGAGTTTTTTGTTTTTTAGGCAAATTTGGCATTTAACTAATATTTTAGCTGGCTATGAGCTTCAGCGTTTTCAGCTATCAGCAGTACCATCTTCAGCTATCAGCACTAGCATCTTCAGCTATCAGTATTAGCATCTTCAGCTATCACCACTAGCATCTTCAGCTATCAGCACTAGCATCTTCAGCTATCAGTATTAGCATCTTCAGCTATCACCACTAGCATCTTCAGCTATCACCACTACCATCTTCAGCTATCACCACTACCATCTTCAGCTATCAGTATTAGCATCTTCAGCTATCAGTATTAGCATCTTCAGCTATCAGTATTAGCATCTTCAGCTATCAGCACTAGCATCTTCAGCTATCAGCACTAGCATCTTCAGCTATCACCACTAGCATCATCACTGGTAATGCTGCATATCTAGTTTATAAAATAGTTTAAAGCTAATGATGGTTAAGATGTGTTTTACATCCAGTTTGCACATGACCTGATTAGTCGACTAATCAGTAAAAAGAATCGGCGATGAATTGATCCATAAAACTATGGTTTGTGTCACACTTGATCATTTTTATAGCAGGGTACCAGCTGTGAGGCTGGCAGAGAACATAACCGCCTCTTATCCAGACGTGACACGTGTTCATTTCCTTTGGTTCCTCTAGTGGCGGATTCCACATTGCGACCATTTCTTTAACTACAATAACTCGCCACAAGAACGGGTTAGAAACGTGCTTTTGTCCTCCTAACATCCTTACATTTTTCTCTTCCTGACTGGGCCGGATTAGACCATCTGGCGGGCTGCGTTCGGCCCGCAGGTCGTATGTTTGACCCACCCGGATTAAGGCTAGTGGTAAGGCTACGTACACCGCGGGTTAGCATCATTGTTAAGCCGGGCTACACCTGATCCGGTACCACAGTTCTGTTTGGGACTCACGACTGGTTTGGTAACGGAGTTTAGCGGAAACTTTCTACGTTGTGAAAAAATGTTGATGTCATCAACGAATATTCTTCAATCTTTATGGGTGAACATAAAAACATGTTGAATATATAAATGAAGGACTGTGACCCCCCATCACACCCACCTTTCCTCCAGACTGCTCAGGTTGGGTTCAGGATTCATTTATCTGATTCAGAGTCTGAAACTTTTTCAACGGTCTTTTGGAAAAGAATCTTTTTCTGACCGATCTGAGCTGATGGGAGGTGGGACCGCCATCGCCGGTTCCTTCTGAGAGCCAGTGGCAGAGCTGCTCCGACCACAGAAGAAGAGAACCGGATCCACATGTTTTAATGATCTATGATCCCGTCTTCTAACCGGTGAATCCCGTGAAGTTCTTGACCTTCTGTTCTTCATTGTAACCCGAGAGGTTCCTGTTGTCTTCACACAGCGCTCACCTTCCAAATTCTCTGAAATGAACACAGTTCTGACCCGGACTGAAGGGCGCCGCTCCTGACGTCAGCAGATTGAGTGTCAGACGAGCTGGAACGAGTTTATCTTCTTCCCACAGAACCTGAACGCATCAGATTCGACAACAACAGATGAAAGACGATACGCAACTAACTCAACTCTGTCCGCTTCAACACACCCTCCCTAAGAACCAGAACCGGACCGACCACACCCTCCCCGTCTGTCCACGCCTCAGCGGCCTGCTTTAGCCAGGGGTCTTTTATTTTGAAGAGCTGGACTGGTTGAGGGCCGGGGCCCCTTTGGGGTCACTTTTCTTACAGTAGGTGGCATCGTTAGATGACAGCAGAATCGTGGAGCTAAAAGGGTTTTTACTTTGGATTTATTTGTGGGCGGGACTAAGAAAGCTCATCTGATTGGATTAGAGCTCAAACTGCTGCTTCATTCGGTTCTGGTCTTCATTGACGGGCGAATGGACCAAATGTCCGGCCCAGTTCCACATCCATAGGACGATGTTAAAGTGGGCGGAGCAAACTACAACCAACAGCCTCATTTTGTTTGTTCAGAACCCACAGCGTGGTGTCAGATCCAGTCTGTGGTTCCCCCAGAGACCGGCTGGTGAGTCCAGCGTGATCTCCTCTGGACTCTGACACAAACAAGAGAACCCACTCAAAGCGGGTCAGCACAGGGGGTTCTGAGGACTCTGGTGGCCCAAAGATCTGATCTGAGCGCTAAACGGACCACACCTGCAAAGTTCTGGCACTTCCAGGACTTCCCAGGATCCCCCATGATCCAGGAGGGCTGGTCTACTGCTCCATCAACAGAACCGAACCTCCTGGTTCTGGACTGGACTCTGCTCTTTAGACCTTAGAGTGGATGCTGGAGACTGACAGTTCAGGACAGACCCCGGGTCAGACGTTCGGGTCAGCTTGATAAATTGGGGAACTACCACCCCCGCCTGTCACCACGAGGCCCCGCCCCCGCGGGCACGTGAGGCTGTGTTGTCATCCCCACCGGGATTAAAAAGTCCCACAAACAGCAGAGTAACAATCCTCACGCGGCGCTCCAACACCTTGGCTCATCACGTGACCCAACTTTACCTTCAAAAGAAAAAAAACTCGCTCTTCATTCCTAACCCAGATCAGAGAGAGCAGGTCGGGTCAGCACGCGGCCCCGGGGGATGCGGGTCACCCCACCTGAGGACAGCCCCCCGGAAGCGCCGCGCGCGTCTGGTGCTCACGAGCCGCTGCGGAGCCTCGAAGCCGGGGTCCGGACGGAGCCCGCAGCCGCGGCGGAGGACGGCTGCCGGGCGCCGCCGGGACGCCGCGGAGCTCCCGCGCGCGGGGTGGGGGCCGCAGCTTCACGTCGGGGGGAGGAAACCTACCAGCGGCTCCTGTTTCTTCATCTTCTTCCGTAAAATCCCACCGAGGAGCGACCTTCTCTGCGGAAACACTGTCCACCATGTTCGCGTCACTGCCGGCGGACACTTCCGCTTACTACTTCACAATAAAAGACGGAAGTGACGTCACGGCGGCAGTAATGTTTGAATCTTTTTTAGTGATTTTTGAGTAGATTATGTTCGTGTTCGACGTGTTTTCCCCTGGACTCCTTGATACTGTCGGATGTTGGTTTCCAGGAGAGATTCCCGCTCACTCTCTTGGCTCGTTCCACTTTTAGAGGGTTTGAAAATGTAAACTGTTCAAGAGTTCAAGATCTTTTGAAATGGGGATAATTTTCTTTGAACATGTTTTTTTAAACTTTCTGTGTAAACACAGTTTAGAATATTTCTGATGTCATTACATGATTCTGTTTACTATTTAAGAGCTTCAATGACATCTCTATGAGACTTTTCACGTAACTTTTTGTACAAATAAAAACAGGCAGGAATATTATTCCAGAATGAATCAAACCTTAAAAAACCTTCAATATTTTACTCTCTGTAAAAATATATTTTGTCAAAAATAAAATGATCTGGAGGGCCAGATCTAATTATCTGGAGGGCTGGATCCAGCTCCGAGGCCTTGACTTTGACACGTGCACACAGATGTCAAACTCAGTCGCACAGGGGGTCACAACCCAAGTGACGCCTTAGGTCGAACAGGATAAACATTTCTTGAACACACCAGAAAAAGTTTTTAAAACTTAAAAACATAACTTTTGAACACAATTATAAATAAAAACAGGCAGGAATATTATTCCAGAATAAATCAACCTTAAATAACAACATTTTCCTCTTCAAAAACTAGATTTTGACAAAATTCGTCAAAAATAAAATGGGCCTTTACTTTGACACGTGCTCTAGATAAATGGTCATCTTGGGACTGTAGTTATAACACCTAAAGGCTTGTTTAATGTTCAATAGGTTTTCCATTTATTTATTTATTTCTATGTAATAATCTAATTTTAAAAAAATTTTCAGCTGCTTTGGCCTTTATTGTGGTCAGTTAAGCTTTTCCCTTCTTCCCATTTAACTCTGTAGCTGATCAGTTAATATTAACATCTACAATCAGTTCAGGAGAAAGGGAATTTTTCTCATTTTCTTCCAGAAAATGTGAACTAGAGATGAATTCATCATAATAGAAGCCTTTAAATGGTCAATTAAAACATAAAAAATGAGTCGTTGTGAATGTGAGCAACACATCAGACCCATGAAAGAAAGACTTTTGTCTAAAATAGAGGCAGAGTTGTTGTAGAAAGGAAGTGATCACATTTGTGATCTCTGATAAGCATGTTCGTGTTTTCCAACAGAGGAAGGAAATCGTTCTTAACAACTGTCAACAAAGTCTGTAAACAAACAGTCTGCCTGGAGTGTAAATAAAAACAAGTTTAGCTAAAAATAACTCACTTAGAAACTGACATTTTTATGTCTAATTTCAGAGAAAATAGTGAGTCAAACACGTTCTTTTAATGCTATTGTTGAAAATTCTATTCTGTCTTAAAATTTTCTTAATATAGTTCCATTTTAGATGTTCTGTTCTTTATGACTGAATAGCTTTTATTTTTCAAACAAGCTCTCCACTTCCTGTCATCTTCCGTAAATGCACCGCCTCCACCTGTCCAGTGGTGGCTCCCGCGTGCCGTTGATGCTAGAATGTTCCTCTGGTTCCAAATCCTAGATTGTCTGTGCAGCAGATGGTTCCATCTCGGTTTATTTCCTGAGCTGAGCAGAGGTCGACATATCGTCTAGAATTGGACCGTCACAAAAATAAAAGTTTGGATCACGGATCCGACCAACCGACCCTCTCAGGTCTATGTTGAAGTTCTGAGGAGGATACAGTTGATGGTTGAACCTTAGATTCAGGACAAACCGGGAAGTTCTATTCCAGAACCAGACCCTACTGAACTCTCTAGCCATAGGTGGTCCGAGTCTGGGTCTCCCTGTCCCGGTCCCCAGCCCAGATACAATACAGGCTTGTGTCAGGAAGGGCATCCGGTGTAAAACTGTCAAACCAAACATGTGACTCAGAGGAAGCTGTTTGGCTGGTCCAACCCCTAAAAAGAAGTAGTGAAGTTCTCCTCCTCCTTCTCTGCCCTCACGTTAAAGAACAGAAATGATGGCTGTTCTCTTTAACTTTGTTCCCTCGATCATTTCTTTGTCTGTAGGTTTGAGGTGTTTTCTTTCCTGACGCTCTTTCTAACCCATGTCTGCGCTCATTCTAGTCCAGGGGTCTGCGACCTTAAAGAGCCGTTTGCTGCAGTTTCTTACGGACCAGAAGCCAACGAGAGCCACAAAGTCCCTCTTAATCATTCAAAAAATTCTCATTATTTATGCTTTTATGGTTATTCAAGATTTTTTATTTTGCTTTTGAATTATGTTTCATAATTTGGTCTTCCATATTTAAATTGAATGTTTCTTACTGCTGTTTTTTAAAGTAATTTGCTTGTTTTGTAAGCGTCTTTGAGTATCTTTTAAAAGCGTCATATAAATAAAATGTGTTATTATTATTATTTATGAATGTAGCTTTTAAATATTTCAATTATTGAATTACAACAGTGACTATATGTATATAACAGTGGTTAGCGCTCTCGCCTCACAGCGAGAAGGCCCCGGTTCGACTCCCGGCTGGGACCTTTCTGTGTGGAGTTTGCATGTTCTCCCCGTGCATGCGTGGGTTTTCACCGGGGACTCCGGCTTCCTCCCACCGTCCAAAAACATGCTTCATAGGTTAATTGGTGACTCTAAATTGCCCCTAGGTGTGAATGTGAGAGTGAATGTGTGTGTGATTGAGGCCCTGAGACAGACTGGCGACCTGTCCAGGGTGAACCCCGCCTTCGCCCATCAGTAGCTGGGATAGGCTCCGGCACCCCCGCGACCCCGAAAGGGACAAAGCGGCCAAGAAAATGAATGAATTTATAACTTATTTTTTACTTTTGACAGCAGTACACACTAGTTCTTTC
Organism: Oryzias melastigma; assembly: GCF_002922805.2. Taxonomy (NCBI): domain Eukaryota; kingdom Metazoa; phylum Chordata; class Actinopteri; order Beloniformes; family Adrianichthyidae; genus Oryzias; species Oryzias melastigma. The sequence goes on from NC_050527.1 coordinate 28,257,816, forward strand.
CAAAGTAAAACCCACCTTGTGTCTAAAATGGTCCTCCAGCTGCAGCAGCTTTATTTAAATTAAAGATGAAAGACTGTCATTTTAAACTGCATTTAATAAAAACTTCAGCCACTTTACTGTAATTTACTTAAATAAAAAAACTTTTAGAAACTTTTATTTGACTAACTATGAATTAAAACACACATTTAAAGAACATTTCTAACGAATTTCTGATAGTATTTTTTTTTGCTTGTTGTTTGACATTTTAAAAATCTAAACATAAAAGACAAGACTTAAATAACTATTCTATTATTGATTCAAACGATGTCATTTTTTTATTATAGCTAAAGAGCCCAATAAAGGGATAAAGGAGCCGCAGGTTGCAGACCTAGTAGCTCGTTTTCAGGAACAGAGCAGCGCCTGTTGCTATTACACGATCTTTGTTTGCAGCACAGATCAGCAGGGGCGCTGACAGAGAGCTTCCGGTGTGCCCCGGAAACACAACAACAGCTGAGTGTGCGTGACTCAGACTCATCATCTTGCGGCTCCTCACCATCGTTTTTCTGTAACGAATTGTTAAGTTGGCGTCGCGGGAAGATGGTAACCATTCGGTTATTGTAGCGGGAAAACGAACAAACGGGAGAGTTTTAACCCCGCGAGCCGCCGTCAGCACCCCCTACCCTCCCCGCGTGCGCGCGCGCGCCTCCGTAGGAGGTCAGTATCGGAGCCGCGCAGGCGCTGTTTGTTTGTTTTGACGGTTAAATAGATTTCGGTGTTGAAGCGAGAAGAAAGCGGAAACTCTCCAGAAGCCAGGTGTGCGCATGCGTGTTCGGCTGAAGTAACGAGTCCGGTCTGGTTTCAAACCGACCGTCAGACCAGAGTCCGCTGCTTCACGGTTTTGTAAGGGGCCCTGTCGGTTCGGAACTGGTTCCGATCGACTGGTAAGCATTGGCACCAGGCGAGGGGGTCCAGTGGAGGGGCTGGTTCCGGTCCCACTGACGGTGCGCGTGCAGGTAAACCTGTTTGAAAGGTTCGGTAATGGGACCTGAACGCTGGTGTTCAAGAGTAATCTGATTACTGTAATGACCAGTCAACGGTGTATACTATATAACGGATTGCTGTCATTTATGTTAATGTTGATGTGGAAGTAATCCGATTACTCTCGTCACTGTTTACTTTGATGCTAAGGTAATCCGATCACTGTTTTTTGTATTGGTGGTGAAGTAGTCTGATTACTCTCATCACTGTTTACATTGATGTTAATATAATCAGATTACTCTCATCACTGTTTACTTTGATGTTAATATAATCCGATTACTCTCATCACTGTTTACATTGATGTTAATATAATCAGATTACTCTCATCACTGTTTACTTTGATGTTAATATAATCTGATTACTCTCATCACTGTTTACTTTGATGCTAAAGTAATCCGATCACTGTTTTTACTGTTTGCATCGGTGGTGAAGTAATCTGATTACTCTCATCACTGTTTACATTGGTGCTGAAGTAATCCGGTTACTCTCATCACTGTTTACCTTGACGCTAATATAATCCAATCACTGTTTTTACTGTTTACATCGGTGGTGAAGTAATCCGATTACTTTGGTCACTGTTTATCTTGATGCGGAAGTAATCAGATTACAGCCGTTACTGTTTAAATTGGTGCTGAAGTAATCTGATTACTCTCATCACTGTTTACATTGATGCTGAAGTAATCCGATTACTCTCATCACTGTTTACATTGATGCTTAAGTAATCAGATTACAGCCGTAACTGTTTAAATTGGTGCTGAAGTAATCCGATTACTCTCATCACTGTTTACCTTGATGCTAATGTAATCCGATCACTATTTTTTACTGTTTACATCGGTGGTGAAGTAATCTGATTACTTAAAGCAGAGGGATTTACATGACTGGGGTTGGATGCAGCTGTCTGGTCATCAGGTTTGTGTGGGGAGGGGCTCACATGCCGTCCTGCTGGTGTCTGACAGGCGGCGGCGGTGAGGCGCCATGGGGAACCAGCTGGCGGGCATCGCGCCCTCGCAGATCCTCTCCGTGGACAGCTACTTCTCTGACATCCTTGACCACGAGTACGACAAAAGTTTGGGCAGCACTCGCTTCTTCAAGGTGGCCCGGGCCAAGCACCGGGAAGGTCTGGTGGTGGTGAAGGTCTTCGCCATCCAGGACCCCTCCCTGCCGCTGACCAGCTACAAGCAGGAGCTGGAGGAGCTGAAGATCCGCCTGCATTCCTGCCAGAACTGCCTGCCCTTCCAGAAGGCCACGCTAACGGAGAAAGCTGCCATCCTGTTCCGGCAGTATGTCCGGGACAACCTGTACGACCGCATCAGCACGCGGCCCTTCCTCAACAATGTGGAGAAGCGCTGGCTGGCGTTCCAGATCCTCAGCGCAGTGGACCAGGCGCACAAGGCCGGCGTTCGCCACGGCGACATCAAGACAGAGAATGTGATGGTGACCAGCTGGAACTGGGTCCTGCTCAGCGACTTCGCCAGCTTCAAGCCCACCTTCCTGCCGGAGGACAACCCCGCCGACTTCAACTACTTCTTCGACACGTCCAGACGCCGGACGTGCTACATCGCCCCTGAGAGGTTTGTGGACGGGAGCATGTTCACCACGGAGAGTGACCAGAACACGCCGCTGGTGGACCTGACCAACAACAACCAAAGGAGCCGAGGGGAGCTCAAGCAGGCCATGGACATCTTCTCTGCAGGTACGGAGCTCTGAGGTGCAGGGGGGCTGAGGGCGGGGCCACCGCCATGCTTCAGCGCATCTTTGTGCTGCAGGTTGCGTGATCGCAGAACTCTTCACGGAGGGCGTTCCCCTCTTCGACCTGTCCCAGCTGCTGGCGTACCGGAAAGGCCTCTTCCAGACAGAGCAGGTCCTCCAGAAGATCGAGGACCCGAGCATCAGAGAACTGGTACCTCCTCCCACTCATGCTCGCCCCATAGGGGCCCCTCAGGGTCACTGTCAGCATCAGAGCTGGTACCTCCTCCCACTCACGCTCGCCCCATAGGGGCCCCTCGGGGTCACTGGTACCTCCTCCCACTCACGCTCGCCCCATAGGGGCCCCTCGGGGTTAGGTTAGCCTCAGCATCAGGTCCTGCCTCTCACCTGTGCGCTCATTCTCAGGTGGCTCAGATGGTCCAGCGGGAGCCAGAGAAACGCCTGACAGCAGAGGAGTACCTGAAGCAGCAAAGGGGCGGAGCCTTCCCTGACATCTTCTACACCTTCCTGCAGCCCTACATGGCGCAGTTCGCCAAGGAGACTTTCCAGTCGGCCGAAGAGCGAGTCCTGGTGATCCGCAAAGACCTCGACAACATCCTACACAACCTTCGAGGGGGTGGGGCTTATCTGTTCCTCATCTTCCTTTAGTTTCCTCAGCTTAACATGTGTTGGTGCTGGATTTCGGGGATTCAGTTTCCTGACGCCTCTTCCCTCCCAGGCTGCTCCTCTTCCTCCGTGGACGGCGGCGATGGCGTGCCGAGCCCCCGGGAGGAGCAGGGCCTGCTGGTGCTGGTGTCCGTCATCACCTCCTGCCTGCAGACGCTGCACTCCTGCGACTCCAAGCTGGCGGCGCTGGAGCTGGTTCTGCACCTGGGCCCGCGGCTCAGCGTGGACATCCTGCTGGACCGCATCACGCCGTACCTGCTGCACTTCTGCAACGACCACGTGCCGCGCGTGCGCGCGCAGGCCATCCGCACGCTGACCAAGGTGCTGGCGCTGGTGAAGGAGGTGCCGAGGAACGACATCAACATCTACCCCGAGTACGTCCTGCCCGGCGTCGCACACCTCGCCCAGGACGACGCCACCATCGTCCGGCTGGCGTACGCAGGTACGGTTCCGGTCCGGAAGCCTCGCCGATCCTCTGCAGTCAGCTGATGGATGTGTTAGGACTCAGGCAGGGGGTGGGGTCAGAGCGTGCCCCGCCCCCTCATGTCTGCTGACGTCTTCCGACCTGCTTTCACAGAAAACATCGCTCACCTGGCAGAGAGCGCGCTCCGCTTCCTGGAGCTGGTCCAGGAAAACAACGTCAACTCGGAGCAGGACGTGAGTGGCGAGGACGGCGAGGAGAACAACCACCCCAGTGACAACTACGACTCCGGTAAGCGGGGTGGGCGGAGCTCTTCTTGTGTGCTGTCTTTGGTGACGCCGCCGCCTGTCCCCAGAGCTGCAGGCGCTCCACGAGATGGTGCAGCAGAAGGTGGTGACGCTGCTGAGCGACCCCGAGAACATCGTCAAGCAGTCGCTGATGGAGAGCGGCATCACGCGCCTCTGCGTCTTCTTCGGCCGCCAGAAAGCCAACGACGTGCTGCTGTCCCACATGATCACCTTCCTCAACGACAAGAACGACTGGCACCTGCGGGGGGCCTTCTTCGACAGCATCGTGGGTGAGCGGCCGCTCGCCGCCGGCAGACGCCGCTGGCAGACGCCGCTGGCAGACGCCGCTGGCAGACGCCGCCGGCAGACTCTGCCTCACCGCCGTGTCTCCTGCTTCCAGGCGTGGCGGCGTACGTGGGCTGGCAGAGCTCCTCCATCCTGAAGCCCCTCCTACAGCAGGGCCTGAGCGACACGGAGGAGTTCGTCATCTACAAGGCGCTGAACGCCCTGACCGCCATGTGCCAGCTGGGGCTGCTGCAGAAGCCGCACATCTACGAGTTCGTCAGCGACATCGGTAAGCTCCGCCTCCACGCTGAGCCCCTGGTGACCCCCTGGCAGTGGGTTTTCATACGGAATCGTGCAGCTTCTGCCTAAAATCACCAAGATTTCATCTTCGCTTCATCTGCAGCCGCACTTTTTCGGACAGAACCCGTTACCTGTCCAGACAGAACCCGTTACCTGTCCAGACAGAACCCGTTACCTTTCCGGACTGAACTCCTGGGAGGTTGATAGTGAGGACAAATCTTCTTCTCCTGAGAGCCTCGTTAGGTTCAGGGTTGGTCGGCTTCTTTTTGAACGATGTCCAGTTTTTCCGTCAAAGTCCATCTTAAGAACGGCTCTCACCATAAATCAGCAACTACATCAACTTCTCCACTTTCTTTCATTGTTTACTCCAAAACAGCGAGTAACTCAAACAAAAATCCAGAGCAGCTACTGTCTACAGAACACAAGAAGTTAGCTTCTACTAGCACCAGCTTTGACCATCCAATCAGAGGAGATGATGTCATCATGAAGCTCCAGAGACTCAAACTCTGATTGGTTGGATCAACATAAACGTGTTCATAAACGTTGATGGCCAAACTGTTCGTGAGGACGGGAGCGCTGACTGGATGAGAGTAACCCCGCCCCACACGGCTCAGCCGTCCCTCAGGCAAACTTCCATGAACATAGCAACAAGTGAGGGCTGAAATCTGATTGGTTAGAAACTGTCATGTGGTTTAGATGGTTCTCCTCAGGGTACGCCGCTGCGTAAATATGATGATGGCTTTTCGGGACTCCGTCATGTCGATGGAACCATTTGTTCATTGTTTGAGAGATGATGGATCCATTTAGTTCTATTTATTGATCACTTCCTCCCAGAGCGTTCACTTTGCAGACGTCTGTCAGCTCTCGTCTTCTTTCTCTTGAAACGTTTTTCCAGGTTGTAGCTTCTTTGAGACACAAAGAGACGCTGTCTGTCAGTTTAAACGTTTATTAAGAGTTTCTGATCCTGAACTCCGACTGTGAAACTCTGACTGAACTGTTCTTGTCCGCCTCTCGCTCATTCTGCTGCCGTGTCTCGCTGAGCTTTATGATGGTAAAATATTGTGATGCGTTCGTGATTTGCAGAGTTAACCCCC
>NC_050527.1:28266468-28268048 GCF_002922805.2 Oryzias melastigma
TCTGTCGGTAGAACTCTGTCGGTAGAACTCTGTCTGTAGAACTGTCGGTAGAACTCTGTCTGTAGAACTCTGTCAGTAGAACTCTGTCTGTAGAACTGTCAGTAGAACTGTCGGTAGAACTCTGTCGGTAGAACTCTGTCGGTAGAACTCTGTCGGTAGAACTCTGTCGGTAGAACTCTGTCTGTAGAACTGTCGGTAGAACTCTGTCGGTAGAACTCTGTCTGTAGAACTCTGTCTGTAGAACTGTCGGTAGAACTCTGTCGGTAGAACTCTGTCTGTAGAACTCTGTCGGTAGAACTGTCGGTAGAACTCTGTCTGTAGAACTCTGTCGGTAGAACTCTGTCTGTGTCTGTAGAACTCTGTCGGTAGAACTCTGTCGGTAGAACTCTGTCGGTAGAACTCTGTATTTAGAACTCTGTCGGTAGAACTCTGTCGGTAGAACTGTCTGTAGAACTCTGTCGGTAGAACTCTGTATTTAGAACTCTGTCGGTAGAACTCTGTCGGTAGAACTCTGTATTTAGAACTCTGTCTGTAGAACTGTCGGTAGATTTCTCTGCGCTGGTTCCGGGTCTCGTCTGACCCGACCGTCCGGTCCCTGTCAGGGAATGACTGAGGCCGAGGAGGACAAGCTGCTGGCGCTGAAGGACTTCATGCTGAAGTCCAACAAGGCCAAAGCCAACATGGGCGAGCAGAACCACCAGGGCGACTCGGCCCAGACCGGCGTCATCGACCTTGCCACGCTCGGCATCATGGGCCGGCAGGTGGACCTGGTGAAACCCAAAGCTGAGGCTGAGGAGAAGAAAGGTACGTCTTCATCGTCACGGGCTGGACTCGGACGGTTCTGATGGACCTTCTGTCCGTCTGCTGCAGCCCGGAAGCAAACCAAGCAGGACTCGACCATGAACGAGGAGTGGAAGAGCATGTTCGGGTCTCAGGAGCCGCCGCCCTCCCAGCCCCCCGCCGTAAGTCCTCGTCTGTGAGGAGCGGTTCTGCTGGACCTCAGGCGAGTCCAGGTTCTGTCTGCAGCCGCTCATCCGGTTCTCTTCTGTCCTCAGGTGACTGACGGGGCGGTGAATCCCAGCAGGAAGAGTGTCGTCGCGCCGATGGCCCCCGCACCACATTTGGGGGTGAGTGGCCCCGCCTACCAGCGCCGCATGAACACCTGCAAGGCGGAGCTTCAGCAGCTGGTGCAGCAGAAGAGAGAGCAATGCAGCGCCGAGCGCATGGCCAAGAAGATGATGGAGAGCGCCGAGTGGGAGAGCCGGCCCCCCCCGCCAGGTAACAAGCCGCCGCCCGTGTGTGGGGGAGGGGCTTAGCCTGATCTGCACCTGTGTTTCAGGATGGCACCCCAAAGGCCTGCTGGTGGCCCACCTGCACGAGCACAAGGCCGCCGTCAACCGCATCCGCGTGTCCGACGAGCACGCCATCTTCGCCACGGCGTCCAACGACGGCACCGTGAAGGTGTGGGACAGCCAGAAGATGGAGGGCAAGACCACCACCACCAGGTGAGGGGGGCAGACCTCCTCCTCTGGCTTTCTCCTCCTGACCGCCCCTGATCTCCTCTGGCTCCTCCCCTGACC
>NC_050527.1:28268143-28277044 GCF_002922805.2 Oryzias melastigma
TGGTTCTGCTTGGTCTCGTTGGTTCCTCCTGGTGTTCTGAATCTCCTCCTCTGGCTTTCTCCTCCTGACCTCCCCTGATCTCCTCTGGCTCCTCCTCTGACCTCCTCCTCTGACCTCCTCCCCTGACCTCCTCCTCTGACCTCCCCTGACCTTCCCTGACCCCTTCTGACCCCTTCCTTGGTTCTGCTTGGTCTCGTTGGTTCCTCCTGGTGTTCTGGATCTCCTCCTCCCCCCCGTGGTTGTGCTGACGGTGTCCTCCTGCAGGTCTGTGCTGACGTACGCCCGCGTGGGGGGTCACGTGAAGACGCTGACCTTCTGTCAGGGCTCGCATTACTTAGCCGTGGCGTCGGACAGCGGCTCCATCCAGCTGCTCGCCGTGGAGGCCAACAAGCCGCCAAAGTCCCCCAAGGTGCAGCCGTACCAGACCAGGTGAGGTTCAGGCGTTCTTCTCAGGACCTTCTGCAGGACGGCCACCGAGTTCTGACCCGGTTGCTGGTTTCAGGACTCTGGACCTGCAGGAGGACGGCTGTGCCGTGGACGTCCACCACTTCAACTCCGGCACTCAGTCGGTGCTGGCGTACGCCACGGTCAACGGCTCTCTGGTGGGCTGGGACCTCCGCTCCAACACCAACGCCTGGACGCTGCGGCACGACCTGCGGCTCGGACTCATCACCTCCTTCTGCGTGGACATGCACCAGTGCTGGCTCTGCTTAGGTCTGTCGTCATGCTGCGTTCACTGACCCTCAGAAATGTCTGAATGTTGGAGAGAAACCAGCTGAAAGCGGAACCAGGAGACGCTGAACAGAAGGATTCTGACCTGCAGCCCAAAATCCCTCTTTTCATTGAACGCAGCATAAAACCAGCAAATCCAGACCGGTCTGGTCTCTGACTGTCACAGACGCCATCTGAGCGCGCTCAGTAACCACCATGGTCTCTCTGCAGGAACGAGCAGTGGCACCATGGCATGCTGGGATATGCGGTTCCAGCTGCCCATCTCCAACCACTCCCACCCGGCCCGCGCACGAGTCCGCCGCCTGCTGATGCACCCGCTGTACCAGTCGTCCGTTATCGCAGGTCAGACACGGTGGCGTGCTCCTGAACGCAGCACGAGCGCTCGTCGACGCTCAGTAAATATGTGTGTGTGTGTGTGCGTGTGCACATGCAGCGGTGCAGGGAAACAACGAAGTGTCCATGTGGGATTTGGAGACCGGAGACCGGAAGTTCACCCTGTGGGCAAGTTCTGCCCCGCCGCTCTCTGAGATGCAGGTAGGGGGCGCCGTGGAGCAGCAGCGTCACTGCAGCGGGCTGTTGTCTTACTGTGTGTTTGTGTGTGTGCGGTTCTGCAGCCGTCTCCTCACAGCGTTCATGGGATCTACTGCAGTCCAGCTGATGGGAACCCTCTGCTGCTGACCGCCGGCTCCGACATGAGAATCAGGTCTGACACAACAACAACAACACAACAACAACACAACAACAACAACACGGTGCTAAAATAACAACACAACAACAACACAACAACATGACACAACAGTAAGAAGACACAACAACAACAAAAACACAGCAATCCAACAACACAACATTAAAACTACAACATAACACAACAACAACGGAACAATAACACAAAAACACCATAACACAACAGCGTAGCACAACAACAAAACGAGACAACAATACGACACAACTCAAGAAAAAGAGGAGCCTTCAGCCGCTCGGCTCCCAAACTGAACCGGCGTCCTCCTGACCGCCGCAGCATCATCTCTTCCTTCATTCAAATCCAGACTCAAACGCAGACATCGGTCTCTAAGCCCCTCCCCCTCCCCTCCCCCGTCACCTGTACTCCAGTGAAGTCCTCGTGGTTTGAAAGGAGCTTCAAATAAAATGTATTATTAATCTTCACTGGTAGCTTTGCTGTCTTTCAGAAGGAAACCTAGAACTTTTCCAAACATTATTGTGAAAGATTTTAACACTCCAAGTTCTGCTGGTTCTGTTCAGGTTCTGGGACTTGGCGTATCCAGAGAGGTCCTACATCGTGGCGGGCGGAGCCAACGACTCTCTGCACTGTCCGTCTGTCTTCTACAGCCGCAAGATCATTGAAGGGACTGAGGTGGTCCAGGTAAGCTCTGATCCAACTTGGTTCTGCTGATCCCAGAACCGAGTCGGCAGAGGAAGCGGGAGTTTCCTGCTGACAAACCCGTGGAGCTCAGAGGAACCAGGATGACTGAAAACCACTCAGATGCTTTAGGACAAGAACTGACGGTTCTGCTGCCGTGGTTCTGATCCGCATCCTCCTGTCTCTGCAGGAGATCCACAGCAAGCAGAAGAGCGGCGCCGCCGAGGACTCGCCCCGCCGCGGCCCGGAGTCCCTCCCTGTAGGACACCATGACATCATCACGGACATCGCCACCTTTCAGACCACGCAGGGCTTCATCGTCACCTCGTCCAGAGACGGCATCGTCAAAGTCTGGAAGTGAGCCTGGACCAGAACTGCTGGGTCCAGCAGACCAGAACCAAAAACCCAGAAGCTCCTCAGCCATTCAAACCATGGGACGATCAGATCCAGCAGACTGGACCTTCTCGGTTCTGGAGTTTGTGAATGAAACTTCAGACCATCGGACTGGCAGACGTCTGCCGTCTGCGCAGACGGAGCTTCTGTGTGTTTGTAAACGTGTCGGACGGGACCTGAACGCCTCGCCGTGATGGGAATGAAGACTCACACACTCGGACTCGTTACAGAAACTGTTTATTCTGATTCAGTTTCATTCTTCCAACCTTCAAGTTTCAGACGTGGAGAACCCGAAGAACCCGGAAGATCAGAACCAGTTCTCATTTCCTCTGACCCACAAAGACCGGCGTCTGCTTCTGAAGCTGCAATGCAATAAAAGCTCAAACCTGAAGCTCCTTCTGGTGTTTTTGTTACGCAGACAGGTCTGGATGGTGCTGAACTGTGCTGCAGCGTTTCGGGTCCAGAACCTCCCTCTGGTTTCATCCGGATGGCTGCTGAAGGTTCAGCTCTGAGCACCAGAACCTCAAATTTAGCCACAGGACTTTGGGAGTGCGTTTTCAGACGCTGCTGGATAACGGAGTCTTTAACCTGGGGGGTGGATCAGAGGGAATCGTCCGGAAGTGAACATCCCGGGGAGGGCCGCGTTCTCCCGGGGAGCGCCGGGTTCTCCCGTGGAGCGCCGCGTTCTCCCGGGGAGCGCCGGGTTCTCCCGTGGAGCGCCGCGTTCTCCCGGGGAGCGCCGCGTTCTCCCGGGGAGCTTCCTCATTGCCCCTCCACACACGTGTTCTGGCACTCCTCCTCCGTTACGAAGCGGTTCTGGTTCCCGCCGCAGCCTCCGTACCAGAAGGGAGCGCATTTGTTCTCGGTGCTGCTGAAGAACCACATCATGGCGTATTCCTGGCAGGAGCCCTGGTCCAGCGGCTGCAGGCAGGCGTCTGAGTCCATGAAAAGAAAGAGCAGAAAGATGTCAGGAAACTCAGAGATTTTAGGATTTCTACAAAGAAAAATAAATAAATAAAATAAAACATAATCAATATAAATAAAGTTTAGCATTAAATACAACAGGGGTTTATACTCAATAAATCCCTGTTGTGACAGTAAAATCTGCCCAACACAAGAAGCTCTCAGCTGTTGGACAGGACAAGTTAAAAAAAAAAAAAAGGATTTCTACAGAATCCTGCAGCTCAGACTGAAGACACGCCCCCTAAGCATGGGGACACGCCCCTTTAAGCGAGAAGAGCGTCTCTCATCATAAAAAACGACTTAGCAGGGCTGTGTTCTCATGTGAATCTGCCTGCTGATAAACAAATAAAAGACTGAGTACACCTGGGAGCCACCAGGGGGCTTCTTCTGCCAGCATTCAGGCTTAGCTTTCATGGCTGAACTGTTTGATCTGGTTTCAGTCTGTAATCGTACTCGATTACTCTCAAACTCGCAGCACTGTAAAGGAAGGGGGCGGAGCTTCTTTTCGTTCAGAAACATCAGAATTGTCAACATTTCTTTGCTTCCTTCTTGAAGTTTTAGAACTGAACCTGCCGGTTCTGAAGGTAACGTTTACCTTTGAGGTTGAAACTGGTGAGCTCTGGCTGCAGCACGCCCTGTGGTTCTGTGGGGGGAGACAGGAGAAGTTGTCAGAGCTGGTTCTGAGCAATCCAAATTCCACCCAGAACTTTTGTAAAATCCAAACGAGAAAATGGGAAAAGGAAAGGCCGTGAGCGCACGTGAAGTACACGTGAGGAGGTTCTGTAGCCCATGAATAAGGAGGGACTACACTAAACTGCCACAACAGAGGGGTCAAAGAGCCACAATAGAGGGGTCAAACAGCCACAACAGAGGGGTCAAAGAGTCATAATAGAGGGGTCAAAGACCCACAATAGAGGGGTCAAAGAGCCACATTGGAGGGGTCAAAGAGTCACAATAGAGGGGTCAAAGAGTCACAACAGAGGGGTCAAAGAGCCACAATAGAGGGGTCAAACAGCCACAACAGAGGGGTCAAAGAGTCACAATAGAGGAGTCAAAGAGTCACAATAGAGGGGTCAAAGAGTCACAACAGAGGGGTCAAAGAGTCACAATAGAGGGGTCAAAGAGCCACAACAGAGGGGTCAAAGAGTCACAATAGAGGGGTCAAAGAGTCACAATAGAGGGGTCAAAGAGCCACAACAGAGGTGTCAAAGAGTCACAATAGAGGGGTCAAAGAGTCATAATAGAGGGGTCAAAGAGTCACAACAGAGGGGTCAAAGAGTCATAATAGAGGGGTCAAAGAGTCACAATAGAGGGGTCAAAGAGTCACAACAGAGGGGTCAAAGAGCCACAATAGAGGAGTCAAAGAGCCACAATAGAGGGGTCAACGATCTACAACCCTTGATTTTAAAGCATGTCTTCTCTCCCTCACACTCTGTGGGTCTGTCGGCCACAAACTGCCCACCTGCGGAAGTAAAATCTAACTGGACCGATTAAGAGGAAGAGGGTCCGCAGACAATGTTTCCAAAACAAAATAAATAATTATTGTTACCTTGACAATAAAATCAAAATATTTGCGGATATATATTGGTTATTGGTTTACTGAAATAATTTTTTCTGTTGTATCATTTTGTCATCATTCGGGTCTCCGTGGACCCTCTCTCAGTCTGGGCTCCTAGAATCCGCCACTTTCCCCCCTTTCCCAGGAGCTGGTGGCGGCCGACACCAAATTCTCTATGCAGGAAAAACGCTGGAAGCTCCGCCCACACGCAGCGGGAGATTCAGGTGAACAGCAAAAACCTTTATACTTTAAGACATATTAATACACTTTTATACTTTAAGATCTTCTGATACACCTTTATACTTTAATATACACCAATACACCTCCATACTTCAAGATTTACTAACAAACTTTTATACTTTCAAAGCTTCTCCTTCAGATGAAATGATAGGATCATTTAAAGAGACTTAAACTCTGTGACCCCCCCCCCCAAGATGTTATGGTTCTGTTTGGACCCGGCTGTGTGCCTTACCATTGACTCTGACTCCAGAGACCACCACCAGTCCATCTCCTCTGACCTCTGACTGGTCCAGCTTCTCCACCCCCCCCTGGCCGTTCAGGTCACTACAGGCTGCTCTTAAACTGAGGGGGGGGTATTGGTTTGTCCCCTCTGGAAAGCAGAAACAGGATTTATAGCTGTTTGTCAACCCTCTTTATGAATAAAGTTAGATTGAATTTCCTGCTGCTGGATCTTACTGCTGAGCGCGGACAGGAAGACCCTGAAGAAGCGCTGGGCGTAGCTCCGCCCCTCCGCCCCCAGCCGGTCCACGTGGATCAGGTGCTGCTGCACAGGTGAGCTGGCCAGCTCCTCCACCTGCGTCTGGTTGTAGCGGTCTCCTACTGTCAGCACGAACAGCGCCACCCCGTCACAGTGGGCCCTCTGGGAGGCGCTTCTGAGCGCGCTCCGGTCCTCGTAGGCCGTCCGGGTCGCCAGCACGGTCAGCAGAACCCTCTTCCGCCGGGTCTGGTCCGCCCTCGGCAGCACCTCCCTCAGGGTGTATTCCAGCGTCCGTCCCAGCAGGGAGGGGCCACCCTGCTGCTGCATGTTCTGGAGGAGGTGTCTCTTCATCAGGTCCCGGTTCTGAAAGGTCTGTAGGCCGAACTCCAGCTTGGGGGCCTGGGCGGAGCCCTGCTGGACCACGGCCACCCGGGCCTGGCTGGGCTCTGCACTCACGGCCAGCTGCTCCAGAACCGAGCCCAGCAGCTGCTGAGCGCCGGCGAACTCGTCCGCCTGGACCTCCCTGGAGCCGTCCACAACCACCGCCAGGTCCACCGCCATCTGCTGAGGCGGGGGCGGGTCCTGGATGAAGGCGCAGTCCTCCGAGCGTCTGCAGGGGTCTGCAGAGATGGGGGGGGGGCATCGTGATTTTTACTGAACATGTTTTCTCTTTAGTAACAGAGCCCGTTCTGCAGCTCCTACAGAACTCTAGTTTGTTTGCATCTCTATGTCTGTCTCCACGGTCCTCCAGCTCAGATTCATCTGAGGTGTTTCCACTTCAGATGTTTCCACCTCAGATGTGTGAATGTGTGTGTGAATGTGTGAATAGGTCTGTGACTGTGAAGCGCTTTGGGCCCTCGAAGGAGGGTAGAAAGCGCTATTCAAGTATACGCCATTTACCATTTACCAAATGCGAGCTCTTTTACTTCCTGCTGCTGCAGATTCCAGGAGGGTTTAGAACATACCTGCAGATGTTCCTGCAGATTTCCGTCTTCTCTGGAAATAAACCACTTCATTCATTCATTCATGTCTTCCTCTTAACAGAAGTTAAGAGGAAGACTTCCTGTGCTGCACTTGTCCTGCGCTTGTCCAGATCAGAGCTCAGGCCTTATGGTGCAGGACTCTTCTCAGGTTCTGTCTCATTGATCTGCTGGTTGGTCTGATCCTTGATAAAGTCTGTCAAAGCTCCAGCTTCACCTTCATAAATCCAGCTCCAGGTCTACAGGAACATCGTATTTGCCACCTGCAGACGTTCCTTTTGGGTTTTCCTGCAGAACTCCGTCCTGGTTGCATCTGGACTGCAGTTGTTGATAAAGATCAGTCATTCAGCTGACGGTCCTTCCACCCTCTGAGGAGGTTCTTTGGTTTCCACACATCTTGAGCCTAAAAATTTAGTTTTGCTCTGAGATCTTGCAGATGCAGAGATGATGCCTCGTCCATAATTTCAGTCAGCTTGAAGCTGCTGGAGCTTCTGGTCCATGTCCTGACTCTGATCTGCTCATCCAGACTAGTTCCTCAATCTCCTGCTATTCACATTTATCCAAGGATTAAGAGCATCTGACCTGAGCTGCAGATGTCCATACTCAACAGAAAACAGGAAGTGACATCACCAGACAGTCAGACATTGCAGGGATCTGACATTGACCTGCTTACCGTAGCAGATAGCACAGTTCTTAACCTTCTTCAGGTCGGACAGCTGGTTCTGTGGTCTCCCCAGGAGGACGAAGATGGAGTTTCCAGAGTCATCGACCTGGAAGGATCACGAGTTGTCAGAAAACCTTTCTTCCAGATGACAACCCCCCCCCACAAACATCAGGATCCGTGTGGACAACCGGAGCGTCCGTCCTGCCTCTGCAGGACCCAAAGACGTCTCTATGGAGATTTGCTGGACCCCAGAACCTCAGGCATTTTTCAGCCCAAAGAAGTCGCTCTTTTTAGTACAGAAAGCTGTTTAGGGGCGTGGCCGTGTGCCTGACATCATTGAGCAGTCTGAAGACCCCCCAGGCCCTTCTCACCTCCACTGCAGCTCTGACAGCAGGAGCGTTCCTCAAGGAGATGACCACCGGGACGATCTGCAGGCCGCGGTACTCCATGACGGCCGTCACCACGTCTTCAGCGTCCTGCGTGGGCCCGCTGGAGAAGAACACTGCCACCTTCCTCACCATCATCCCTGCCCGCACGCGCTTGAAAAGGTTCTGACCCACGAAGCGCATGGCGCCGCCCAGGAAGCGCTTGTTCTTGGTCTTCTCCGGGGCGATGTTCTTCACGGCGTCAATCAGCTGAGACTTGCGGCGGTAGTCCTGGAAGCGGATCAGGTGCATGCTGCGTTGGTTGAAGCCCACCACGGCCACGCGGGCGCCCGATGGACAGTTGCTCTCGGCGATGTTGATGTCCTCCAGCAGGGCAAGGAGGGCGGAGCGCTGCCTCTCGAAGGCGGCCGGAGTCACGTCGTCTGACATGTCCAGACCGAAGACCAGCTCGGTGGGATAGGCCGGGCACTCAGAGTGATCTGCAATTTGAGAAGGAAGCGGCTGATCCACCCTGACAGGAAGAACCCGAGAGCCCAAACAAGAACCCACCCTTGTTCTTCTCTTGACCTGAAATGTTTGTAGAAACATGGAGCTGCTCTGATGGAGACAAAACCTTCAACTGCTGCTTGAGTGTCATTGAGAAGCCAAACTCCACCTGACAACATCTGCTTCTAGCTCCGACTGACGTAGTTCTGAGAGTCTAAAATCTAAAACTTCTTCACTTCCTCACAAACACCAAAGGTGAGGAAGGCTCAGCTGTGAGCCTTCATCTGAAGGTTTCTGCTCCTTCATGGTCCCTCAGACAACGGGGAGCATCACGGCGGCCGGGCGTACGTACCAGAGGTGCATGCTGTGAGGAGAGGGCAGACCGGAGTTTAGCTGAGGTGCCGACACCGGGAGAAACGTGAGGAACTCAAACTCACCGCAGTTGTCTCGGATGTAGGTGATCAGCTGACACTCCTGAGGACAGAGACCAGTGTCAAGACCTGAGGAAGGTTTACGGACAAGCAGAGTTCTCTGACAAACTTACAGACATGGCTTTGCCTCCAGGAGAACCTCGGGGGCCCTGAGAAGAGAAGCAGAGCGTCTTTAACCCCGCCCCCACTGCTGTGTGTGTGTGTGTGTGTGT
>NC_050527.1:28277049-28284602 GCF_002922805.2 Oryzias melastigma
GGGGGGGGGGGGGGGGGGGGGTAAGGACGAGACAGACGTTCAGAGATCAGCAGGACGAGTTCAAATCCGTCTCCATCTGGGTTCAAACCCGACTCCATCCGGGTTCAAATCCAACTCCATTGCAATTCGCATGTTGTTTCTCTTTCCCTCTCCCTTCCGGGGAGCAGGAGAGATTTCCGATTTCAGGTGGATCGTCTGGGCTCCTGTTCTTAGCCGCATCTTGGCTGTGGTCCTTGCCCCCACCCATCCCCCAGTCCTATCTAGATGAAGCCCATGTGCTACACTATTTAAAACATGTAGCCCGTCCGAGTCATACCAAGGACTCTAAAAATGGACCCGCTGGTGGACACTCAGCACTAAGGGGTTGGACTGGGGGGTTAAACCACCAAATGGTTCCCGAGCGCGGCTGTGTCTGCTCACCTTTCCCCCAGGGGATTGGTCAAATGCGGAGAACAAATTTCACACACCTAGATGCGTGAAAAATAGTGGGACTTTAACTTTAACTTTTAGCTGTAGATAAGCCAATTCTTCTTAAACAGTCCTGGTAAATCTTGTGTCCGTCCTGGGATAGGATCTCTCCCTCATGTAGACATCCCTGAGGTTTCTTATTTTCTCCTGAATCAGGTTTTTTTTAGGAGTTTTTCCTCACCGAGAGGGAGGGTCTAAGGACAGAGATAACCAGTTTAGTCTGTTTAGTTTTAAGCTATTGTTTATAGTTTATGACGGACTTTCTGCTTCTGTACATTTACCCACATGAGGCCCAATGGGACAATTGTTCTTGGTCTAGATAATGAAATTGAATTGAACCTGAACTTTGTTCTGGTTCTGATGAAACCAGAATCTCTTTCTGAAACTTCACAAAATCAGAAAACCCCAGAGGTCGTACGTTCTCAAGACAACCATGGAGAACTTCTCTTAACCCCGTCCTGGCTCTGTGGATCAGGAAGCTCCTGAAGGATCAGAGTCTCTAATCTGGATCGGTACTCACCCTGTGGCCCGGATATCCTGGGTCTCCGTTCACGCCAGATTCTCCTGGAAGGCCAGAGTTCCCCTGAAAGCATCAGACACAGAGATCAGTGCAGAAGACGAGTGGCAGGAACTCCAGCAGATGTTCCAGCCCTCACCCCGCGGGCCTGGCTCCCCTTACGCCCCTGGAGCCCTTTGGGTCCCTTCAACCCGGCCTCACCCTGCAGAACCACAGAGAAGCTCAGGAAAGTTCTGTACATGCCAAGGGTTTGATGTGGACCTGAGGCGTCTGGCGGCAAACGTCTGCAGATCTTTCTGAACCTTCTTGGTCTGAGGAATCCCGCTCACCTCCAGACCTGGGAATCCAGGAAACCCGGGATCTCCCTGTGCAGACAGGAACAGACAGAACCTTCAGTGGAACAACAAAAACATCAACGTCTGACTGCAATAGAACCCTCTTCCGAACCTTGACACCTTTAGGTCCCTCAGGTCCAAATCCGTCTCTGCCGTCCTGACCCTGAAATCAGTTTCTGTCAGTCATGAACTTTACATCAGGAGCATCTGCAAACATCCCGGCTGCTTACTGCTGCTCCTCTGGGCCCCTGAGGTCCGGGAGCTCCTGGGATTCCAGGTTCTCCTTGTTCTCCCTGCAAGAACATTCAACAGAACCATCAGTGAAGCATACGGACCTTTCAGAACCAGCGGCCAGAGGGCTCAGGACACAGCGTCCCCTGAAGATGAAGGTTCCCCGATCCGCTCAGACGTTTGTTTCAGGTTCAGAGAACCCTCCAGCTGTTGATCTGCATTCATATCTATCAAAGTGGTTCCTTCACGTCTTTGTTCCCAACAGAAGGACTAACTCCAACACTCTGCCTGGAGGAGAATGATGAACTAATGCTCGCCACTCACCTTCTGTCCGTTAGCGCCAAGGCGACCGGCTGATCCAGAAGGTCCAGCTGGTCCAGGATCGCCCTGCAGAAAGAGAAACGCTAGACCTGGTGAGGACATTCGGATGTTTCAGGAACGGAAGCTGAAAGTACACACCAAAGATCGTTTGGAAATCTTCTGTCCATCCATCCATCCATCCACCCACCCATCCATCCATCCATCCATCCATCCATCCATCCATCCATCCATCCACCCACCCATCCACCCAACCATCCATCCATCCATCCATCCATCCATCCATCCATCCATCCATCCTACCCTGCTTATCCATAACTGGGTCATTTTGGCAGCAGATCTCTTTCTTCATGTTTTTCAGACCAAGTTCTGGTTCTGCTCGGTCTGTTGGTCCAAAAGGGGCTGACCCGCTTTACCCGTGAGGCTCAGCAGCTGCAGCTTTGGTTCAAACACTCAGGACCTTCAGCTGCATCTCTAACCACAAACTTTAGCATTTTTCCTCTGATGTTTGTATTACTACAATAATTCTTTGATTAATACGATCCGCACAAATTGTCTTTTAAAGGGAATATTTAGATTATGTCACTGATTAATATAAATTACTTGTCTGGGAATGTTTTGAAATTTGATTACATCAATGATATGAATGATCCTTAATAGCCTGAATCTATTAATATTTGATATTAAGTCCTGAACCTGATATTGATAATTCATGTAGAGAAAACGGTCGAGTCGGGGTGGGATTATATAAGTCCGCTTCCTTCCACTCCCTTTCAAGCGATCTACTCGTGATTCAATGTGATGTGTCTTTTTTTCATGTATTATTCCTGATTGCTTGAAATAAACCATTTCATTCGTTCATTCATGTTAGACGAGAGGAGCTGACCTGACGTCCAGGGAAACCGGGGATTCCTCTCTGTCCAGGCTGACCTCGGTCCCCCTTGGATCCCTGCAGACACATATGGTTCATGAAGGACAGACAGTCGTGGACCTTCTGATCTACAGAAAAGGTTCATTATCCTTATCTATGCCCCTCTTTGGGTTATTTGTTCTTGTTTCCATCTCATGACATAGAAAGTCAGATCACAGGTTTATGAGTCTAAACACGATTTACATGACGACCAAAGTGGATCGCATTTAAGATCAATCCACCACAGTGCACAGATGATAGATTTATACAAAATAAAAGAGAAAACCGTCCATGAATGAGAAAAAAACTAAACTAAACCAGGATTTCCACCTGACTGCATGTTAGTTGAAAGGATTCAAAAGTTCTGCCGTTTGCCTGCAGAACCTCCCACTGTTTTAGACTCCCACCTTTAGTCAAACAGCTGTGACTTTTGACTCCGCCTCTTTTCTATGACGAGGCAGAAACCTTCATCATGTTTGCAGATGACACTGTGATGAGTCTGGAGATAAAAGCTCCACGCTGAGAGGCTTTGGTGAGTTCAGCAGAGACGATGGGCGGAGAGGTTCTGGAAGAACTTGCAGGAGGTTCTTCTGCTGCTCCTGGACGTTGTGGTCAAACTTCTATTTCAGTCGGTTTCTTATATTTTACGTTTAGCTGCCAACTTGAGCAGACATAGATTTTAGGACTGCAGGTGTCGTGTTACTCAGACTGTGTCTGCGCTCGGGTCATCTGAACATCAGTTCCTCTTTACACACCTGGGCATGATCCAGGAGGATCCAGATCAAAATATGGTGACACCCGTATTGATACCTT
This sequence comes from Oryzias melastigma, assembly GCF_002922805.2. Lineage (NCBI taxonomy): Eukaryota > Metazoa > Chordata > Actinopteri > Beloniformes > Adrianichthyidae > Oryzias > Oryzias melastigma. The sequence continues at coordinate 28,280,642 of NC_050527.1, forward strand.
GATGAAAACAGCATAGACCCTGATAGCTCACCTGTGCACCAGAGGGTCCTGCGGAGCCTGGTTCTCCATCAGAGCCAGGGGGTCCTGGTGGACCCTGTACAAACGCAGTGTGAGTTGGAGTCAGTCAGTAGGTTTGTGTTTGTGTTTTGTCTGGTCTCCTACCTTCTCACCAGGAAGTCCTTGCCGTCCTTCTGGACCCTAAAGAAAAGATAAAGAAGTGAGGATTGTTCTATTTCAAAACATGGGTGGAGGGATGGATGTTCCGTTAGAATCTGAATACTAACTTTATAAAAAGTCATAAAATTTACAAAGAAGGTAAATGATGATGAAGAACTCTGGATTCCATCCTGAGCAGCACATTCAGTTTAAGCAAAAACAGCTCAACGGTCTTTATTGTCATTTCACTACAGGAACAAAATTAAATTAGCATCACCTTCTGTATTGTACTCTAAAAATTAGCTCCGCCTCCATGAGGAGGAGGAGCTGATTTAGGGACTAGGAGAGACATTCTCACCCGGTTTCCATTGACTCCACTCTCCCCCGGCCGGCCGTCCAACCCGGGGGCCCCCTGCAGATTTTAAGAGCATTTAAATACAAAAAGCACCTGAAATCTTTACACTTCAGGCGGATGGAACAGTCCTGCAAGAGGTCACAGCTCCTAGAAGGCTTTAATCCTGAAATGACCTGTGAGAGCCTTAAATCTATGATTACAGTCCTCAAATTATCCAGTTTGAGGGCCAGAAGGTACCTGTGCGATGGTCAGGGGTTCAAATCCCAAGTCATTGTGCCTCTGAGCAAAACCCAGACCCTCAGATGGTCCAAAGTTATTTAAATCCCTGTAGATTCGTCAAACAGAACTGCGCCTCTACAGTACGTCCAACCACTGACGGATCTTACCGGTTGACCAGGATTACCACGCTCCCCCTTAGGCCCAGTGTCAGTGTTATCAGCGCCCGGCTGACCCTGGAAGGCAAAATAAAAAGCGGCTAAGCTCCTGGAGAAACTAAACTGAAGAAGTAAAGATCTGTTCTGGATCTTGGTGCGTGGCGTTCCCCCAGGCTTCATGCTGGGCCCTGTGGAACACTGGCAGCGTATCTGCAGAACGTTCTCCTTGTCTTCAGCAGAAGACCATCCAGCTGCTACCGCTAGATCTTTTTCGATCCAGTCCTTCTGCTCACCTGGCAGGTGTGGTCAGTGTCTTAATTGGCACCTGCTGGCTATTTGAGACAGAGGAGGCCACACTGAGACAGGCAGGGAGCAGAGCAGCACGCTGAGGAGCTGGTTGGGTTTTAGTTGGTGTTGTGCTGGTTTGTTTCGTTCTCTTTTACTCTCTTTTTCCTAAGTAGTCTTATACTGCTGGGTTTTGTTATTTTAGTTGGTAGGCTTTGCTTTCTTTAGGTAGTTTTGGTTAGCCATTAGCAGGGAGCTGCTGAGTCTGACGGTCAACATGGCTGGTCACCAGTCTCCATGACTTATTTTATGTTTGGCCGAGGGTCCAATTCTCTTTAGTTTGTCTTTTTGTTTTAACCAGCAGACTCAATGTTTTTCCCTTTTGCTTTGCAGGAGACAGTTTATTTGTTTCCCTTATTTCATAAACGGTGTTCCTTTTTCTCACTGGTGTCCAGTTTTTGTTATGGTCCCATTTTTGGTTTTCCCTGACTTAGTCCAGGTTGCCCATTGGGCCGTAACACCACAGTCTGACACCAACGGCTTTAGAGAATCTTTTTCTGACCTAAAAATTTACTCAACTTCTCCATTATGAATAAAAAAATCCTGCCCACTTCCTGCTCTCATGTTTCCACACAAAGTTCCCACACTCTGGTCCCTCTCTGGAATGAGTCATAGCTGGTTCAGGCCCAGAGGTCCAGGTCACTCCTGTCCAGAACTGAACCACGGCTCTGCCTCTGGATATCCCTCATAATCTCTTAATCTTTCATTTCTGGCTCAGACTCTGACATGAACGCAGGACTCGACTTACCAGATCTCCTCTCAGTCCTCGCTGTCCTTTCAGCCCCTGCACCCCTCTGATACCCGGGATACCCTGAGGGCGAGAAGGGGACCTGTCAGGGAAGCTGCCTGAGGTCAGAGGTCGACATATTTCTGCAGACAAGCAGCTTTAGTAGAAAACTGCAGTCAAAGCCTTTTTCTTTCATCTTAAAACGGATTCTGGAACCAGATCTGGGCTGTTTGAATTACAAATCCAGTAAATCCAGTCTGTATTTTGAGGCGTGAGCTGCAGGACACCGTTTAGTCTTCAGGAAGAAATGTGTCTGAGCAGAAACATTTGGGATTAATGATGCTGAAAAACATCAAATATACCAGATACTTTGTTCTTTTGAACATTTCACAGAAAAGAAGGAATCAGAGCGTGCGGTTCTGGTTCCTCTGCAGAACACTTCTGCTGTTTTTACCGGGTCCCCAGAGTCTCCTCGCTCTCCTCGGGCTCCATCCTTTCCCGCCACTCCCTGTAGAAAGAATCAGAGGAACATTTCAGCCTCAAAGATTCACAGAACTGACAGAGGGCAGCTCTTCGTCCCCACGGAGGAACAATTAAACCTGCAGATTCCTGAAAAACGGGAGGACAGAGCGTTTCTGTCATCACCAAAAGCTGCTGTCCCAACATCTGCAGCACATCCGTTCAGACCTGGACCATGAAGATGATGGAAACCTGCGCTTTGCTTCCAGTACCTGCTCTCCATTGACTCCATCCAGTCCGTCCTCTCCGTCTTCACCCTGAAACACAGAAGGTCGAGCAACCGTTTCTGACTGCAGAGTCTTCATCACTGAGAACGTCCTGATGGTGGAGTTTACTCACCCTGCTCCCCCTCAGGCCCCTGACCCCCTGCAAACACAAGCACACGAGTTATTCTCACATTCATAAACTGTGGCTACTTCTGCTGCTCAAAGCTCTGCAGTACCTTCTGGCCTCTGGGTCCAGAACATCCCTGCAGACCCGGAGGCCCACTCGGTCCTGGGAAGCCCCTGTCACCCTGAAACAGTTTGAAGTTGGTCCACACATTTAGACTCTTTGAGCTTCTGAAGAAGAGACAATTCCAGAGGACGACTTAAGATAAAGACAGACTTACGGCGACGCCCTCCTCCCCAGGGAAGCCGGGATAACCCTTCTGTCCCGACCCGCCCTGTTCAGACAGAAATCCGTTTGAGCTTCCTTCTTCCACACATGAACTTCCTGTTTCCTACAGAGCAGCTGAACTGGTGTCAGCCCTATCTTTTCTTAAGCTCGATAGTTCTGGTGGTGTTCAAATCCTCAGCTCGGTCCAGATGCTCTGAAGGTTTAACTTGAACCGTGTCTGGTGTGTTTTCCACTTACCTTTGGTCCTGGGGGCCCACGAGAGCCTCGCAGACCCTCGTGGCCTGAACACTTGCACATGACGTTGCAGCACTTCCTGTCAGCCACTGTATCCTGTAGAACAAAATGGTGGGAGAGACATTTCTTCCACAGAAACTGTCTGACAAAGTGAAGAAAACACATTAAATGTACACAAAATTGTCAAAAACGCAAAAATATGGGGCTTCCGGTGACGTCATGACAAAGGACGCAGCTTGATTTCGACGCTCCGGGGAAAATACCTCAAAACTAGCCTAAAGAAAGAGAATCTGCATACACTTTGCCAAAAATTAACAAAAAAGTAAGCTTAAATGTCTAGTCAAAGAAAACTAGAGACCAGATCTTCCAGAAAAGAGGAAAAACGCGAGCATTTTGACGAAACGGACATGGACGAACCGGAAGAAAACATGGCGACAATGCTAGCAATGCTAAAAAGTTTCAGAAAGGAGCATGCAGATGCGTGTAAAGAAACCAAAAGTACTTTGGCAAGGCTGGAATCCACCATGAAAGATGTCGCAGAACGTACAACGACACTTGAACAACAAATGGCGGACACGCATCAAAGAGTAAGTGACACCGAAGACCAGCAGCACCGCCATGAAAGAGCGATTC
>NC_050527.1:28284619-28302746 GCF_002922805.2 Oryzias melastigma
TTGTAGATCAGTAGTTCACAGAAAGCATACAATCCACCGTCATTATGTGATCTACTGTCAATATGTAATCCACTCTTAACATGGGATCCATTATAAACATGTGATTCAGTGTCAAAATGTGATCTATTGTGAAAATGTGATCTACTGTCAATATTTGATCCACTGTAAACATGTGATCTACTGTCAATATGTAATCCACTCTCAACATGGGATCCATTATAAACAGGTGATCCACTGTCAAAATGTGATCTACTGTCAATATTTGATCCACTCTTAACATGGGATCCATTATAAACAGGTGATCCACTGTCAAAATGTAATCTATTGTCAAAATGTGATCTACTGTCAACATGTGATCTACTGTCAACATTTGATCAGCTGTAAACATGTGATCAGCTGTAAACATTCGATCTACTGTCAACATGTAATCAGCTGTAAACATGTGATCTACTGTCAACATGTGATCAGCTGTAAACATGTGATCTACTGTCAATATTTGATCCACAGTAAACATGTGATCTACTGTCAATATTTGATCCACTGTAAACATGTTATCTACTGTCAACATGTGATCAGCTGTAAACATGTGATCAACTGTAAACATGTGATCTACTGTCAACATGTGATCAGCTGTCAACATGTGATCTACTGTCAACGTGTGATCAGCTGTAAACATGTGATCAGCTGTAAACATGTGATCTACTGTCAAAATGTGATCCACTCTTAACATGGGATCCATTATAAACACGTGATCCACGGTTAAAATGTGATCTATTGTCAAAATGTGATCTACTGTCAATATTTGATCCACTGTAAACATGTGATCTACTGTCAACATGTGATCAGCTGTCAACATGTGATCAGCTGTAAACATGTGATTAGCTGTAAACATGTGATTAGCTGTAAACATGTCTGCATGCAGCTTTTCTCGAGTTTTTGAAAAATTATCAGTTGATTCAATCTTCTGAAATCATCTGACTGGTCAGTTTCTAACCACAGCTTTTAACTTTATGATGCTTAGTTTTATTTTAAGCAATGAAAAAAACCCTCATGATTGTGTTTATATTTAGATGTTAAATTAAGGTCCTTTTGGAGAGAAAGTAGTTTCATACATATTTACATATTTGGGCTTCAACTTCAACTGCTACTCGTTTGGTTTAACATATTTTACATCTGTCGCAATTTTTTCTGTTGTACTGTGTGCTACAAAAGCATCTTTTGCTGAAATTAGTTCTCAATCATCATTGCATGATTTTCAGAAGCTATGTCTTCACTGAGGACTGAGAATGGAAGTTGTTTGTTCCAGTTTGGAGTTTTTCTCTCCTGAGTCTAAAATCTGAGACATGCAAAGGATCTGTGAGGGCAGCATCTGTACGTCTGTCAGGGTTCAGTGAACACAGAAGTGTGTGAAAAACTGTGGTGATTATGAGTATGAAGACGTGCATAAATATCTGGCCTAATATTAATACTGTTTTGTAATTAATCTCATTTGGGTGCAGGATGCATTGTCATATTTCAAGATAGCGTCAGCAAAACTCCCTGAACCTCTGAAGTACTCACAATCTGCTTAAGGATGGTGCTGCCGATGCTTGGCATTCCGATAGTCAGAGGCAGCTTGTATCCGAATCCCCGACCGAACTCCACCATCTGTAGCTGGGCGGTGTCCCGGACGCCCTCCAGGGCCACAACCAACAGAGCACTGACTCCTGCAGGCCCGCAAAGACATTTGGAAATGTGTGTGTGTAGGTGTGTGTTTGAGGGGGGGTGTCATGATATAGTACCCGACTGTCTCAGCAGATCTGATTCCTGCTCCAGTTTCATGATGTCCTCATCGAGGCCATCTGAGAAGATCACCAGCACCTAGACAGCGGGGGAGGGGCACATTAGCATGATTGTAACGAGTTAGCTTGATTTTGACAAGTTAGCTTGATTGTAACACGTTAGCTTGATTTTCATGAGTTAGCTTGATTTTGACACTTCAGCTTGATTTTGATACGTTAGCTTGATTGTAACACGTTAGCTTGATTTTGACACGTTAGCTTGATTGTAACACTTTAGCTTGATTGTAACATGTTAGCTTGATTCTGACGAGTTAGCTTGATTGTAACACGTTAGCCTGAATTTGACACGTTAGCGTGATTGTAACACTTTAGCATGATTTTGACACATTAGCTTGATTTTGACACGTTAGCTTGATTGTAACACTTTAGCTTGATTTTGACACGTTAGCTTAATTTTACACATTAGCTTGATTGTAACACGTTAGCCTGATTTTGACACGTTAGCTTGATTTTGACACTTTAGCTTGATTTTGACGAGTTAGCTTGATTGTAACACGTTAGCCTAATATTGACACGTTAGCTTGATTTTGACACTTTAGCCTGATTGTAACACTTTAGCTTGATTTTGACGAGTTAGCTTGATTGTAACATGTTAGCTTGATTTTGACACGTTAGCTTGATTGTAACACTTTAGCATGATTTTAACACGTTAGCTTGATTTTACACGTTAGCTTGATTGTAACACGTTAGCCTGATTTTGACTCGTTAGCTTGATTTTGACACGTTAGCTTGATTTTGACGAGTTAGCTTGATTGTAACACGTTAGCCTGATTTTGACTCGTTAGCTTGATTTTGACACGTTAGCTTGATTTTGACTCGTTAGCTTGATTTTGACACGTTAGCCTGATTTTGACACGTTAGCTTGATTTTGACACGTTAGCTTGATTGTAACACTTTAGCATGATTTTAACACGTTAGCTTGTTTTTTCACGTTAGCTTGATTGTAACACGTTAGCCTGATTTTGACTCGTTAGCTTGATTTTGACACGTTAGCTTGATTTTGACTCGTTAGCTTGATTTTGACACGTTAGCCTGATTTTGACACTTTAGCTTGATTTTGACACATTAGCCTGATTTTGACACGTTAGCTTGATTTTGACACTTTAGCTTGAATTTGACACGTTAGCTTGATTTTGACACTTTAGCTTGATTTTGACACGTTAGCTTGATTGTAGCACGTTAGCATGATTTTGAATACTTCACCCTTTAGCTTTTAGCATATTCAGTGCTTGCATTTAGGGTTGGTAAAAGACGTAACACACCAGTGGAAATGGAATGTTTCTCAGATACATTTTCAGCAAGAATAGACTTGTTCATCTTCGGTCTGTTTCATCAGAATAACACGTAATCTGACTCCTTTATAAAGCATTCTGTAAATGGTTACAAATGTCTGTCTTTATTGGGATGATCTGGACTGAATTTGATCACAAAAACGTCATCTTATTTTTGTTTGCTTGGATACAAGAGTCTGGTTATGAATAAACTGAAGGAAAGTGTCTAAAGAATCTGACGCTTTAACTGCCAACTAAAGTAAAAGCTGAAATAAAAATGCTTTTCTGCTCAAACGTCTCTCCTTATGTTGAAGAGTCCTAATGCTGGTTCTGCTTACAGACTGAGCTCTGGCCCTTCCTCGCTGACCTCCTGTCTGAAACACAAATATATATATTTACATTTGTGAACGGTCTGACTCCTAAATATTTATCTGAGCTGAGAACTCTAGGAGAACCAAACCTACAGAAGAACCATCTCTGTGGTAGCTGCTCCACGTGGTGAATGGGGAAGCATTTGTCAGGGGGTTTTAAATATAACATGAGCTTTCATTTTAAATAGTATTCTTTTTTGGTATTTGTGAAGCATGGCAGAAATGAACAGCATCAAGACAAAAGGGGATTTCTGCTAAAATACAGAGTTTCCATAAAGAAGAGAGGCTTTAATGAGAAAGATGAGTGTAGATGGGCAAGAAGACTGGAGTTCCTCTGCAAACATTCCTGGTGTTTCTGCCTCTGATTGTTGGAATCATCTCCATACATGTTGTCTGAATGCAGTTGGCAAATAAGCTAAAGGCCTTTGTTCAGGAAGAGGTTCAGAGTTTCTAGCTCCGCCCCCACTCACCTTCACTCCGGCTCCGGACTGGGCCCTGAACTTCTCCTGGAAGGACCTCAGCATGGCGCTGTTGAAAGAGGTGGACTCGGACAAACTGGACGACATGACTTTCCTCAGCACGTCCTCATCGTGGGCCTCAAAGTTAAAGTCGTAGAGGACGCGTCCATCCACGCTCACCACTCGGTAGGCCAGGTTGCTCTGCACGGGGGTGTTGGTGCAGCACAGGCGGGGAACCGTTGAGAGGTACCGGGCAATTTCCGGCAGGAAGGCCTGCAGCTTGTTGTGGCCGCTGACCAGAGTCTGTCCGGGAACTCTTCTTGCAGAGATGTCAAAGCCCATGGCGATGTCGATGGTGCAGGCTGTGGTGCAGGAGAACCCGAGGTCAGTCACGACTGCTGGAAGCTCGGGTTAAAGGGGACTTTAAACTCACCGGATGGATCTCCGCTGGGTTTTGACTTGCAGATGGTGTCGACCACCTTCTGTTTGATGTTCTCCAAGCTGCCAAAGTTCTGCACCGTGAAGAGCCTCTGTGGGGTGCCGGTGATCTGCAGCAGCTCCAAATCGTGGACGTCTCCAATGCCAATGGCAAACATCTCGATCCCGAGAGCCCTGAGCTCATCAGCTGGAACCTCCACGTCATCCTGAGACTCTCCGTCAGTGATCAGCACCAGATTCTGGGAGATGCCTTCAGACCGCCGGCTTCCCCGCAAGCTTTCAAAATATGCCCTGATCTCCTTCAGAGCCAGTCCGATATTGGTGCCCCCACCAGTCTGTGTCATGCCCAGGATGTGGTCCGACACCTCCGCCTCTGTGCTAAACTGGTTCAAGTAGAACTCGTGCTGGAATTGGCTGCTGAACTGGGCCAGTCCGACCCGAACCATCTCCTGGCTGACTCTGAAGCTTTTCACCAGCTCGGTGGTGAAGTTCTTCATGAGGGCATAGTCCCCCGTTTGGATGCTGCCAGACTGATCCACCAGGAACACCAGGTCAGCCTGCTGCTTCTCACACACTGCAAAAAACATAGCAAGCATCTATCATGCAGAGCTGGAGAACCAGAACCGTCACACCTGGATCCCAACAAACACAGAACATGGAAACACATGACGTGAAGTGGATCAACCACGTCTCTAAAGCAGAACATGCTCAGCACTGAATGACCTACTTCTTCATCTTAGAGGAAGAGGTCTAACTGAACCTTCTGGATCCATGTCTCAGACTTTCTGCTGAACTCTGTCCAGAACTTTAGATTGTCCATGACTTTTGTTTTGCTGAAGCTACTCCGTGAAGATTGGGAGGAACATCAGAAGCTATCTGTGGTGTGACGCTCATTCTTACCTGGTTTGGTGAAGTTGCAGAGTTCCTGCGTGATGTTTTTGTAGAGACGCTCCAAGGCAGCAAAGTTGTCCACAAAGAACACTTTTGACTTGTCTTGACCGGCCATGATCTCCAGCTGCGTCCTGTTAGCCCCCTTTACTCCGATGCTGAAGACGCTGACTCCTTTTCCTCTCAGCGCCTCTGACGGCTCAAGCAGGTTGTTCCGGTCGGTGGCGTCTCCATCTGTGATCACCATCAGGATCTGAGGGACCTGCAGCTGTGCTCGCCCTCCATTCTCTGCACTGAAGAACTGCAAGCAGAACTTCAGAGCCTTGCCGGTGTAGGTGTCTCCAGATGGGGGCTGGAGGTCTGATACGGCTTTGAAGACCTCCTGTCTGGTGTTGTACTGGTCCAACTTGAACATCATCTTTGGGTCATTGGAGTAGAGAAGGACACCGAAGCGAGTCAGGTTCTGACCGACGGTGGTTTGGTTCACTATGGACAGCATGAACTTCTGCATGCTTCTGAAGTTCTCCAGAGAAATGCTGGTGGAACCGTCCACCAGGAAAATGATGTCCGCCCTCTCGGTCTTCTTGCAGTCTGGATGAAAATTGAACAGGATGGTGGTCAGAAACATGTAGAGTGAGGAATCTAATTCATGTTCACTCTGTATAATGTTTGCAGAATGCAGACAAATTGGTTCAAGTGTTGTCATGACTTTTTACTTCCTGTTTAACCCTTTAACAGTGAAGCTTTAGCTCCAGTGTTCACCGTAACTCTCAATGAACAGAAAGGACAGATGCCGCATTGTGAAGATAGGCAGCACTTTAAAGGAGTGGAGTGATATTCTTGACTACTGTAACATGCAAACACCTTCTCAGGATTTTTTTGGGAGGTTTTCTAGGAGTTTTTCCTTACAGAGAAGAAGGGTCTGAGGACAGGGATTACCAGTTTAGTTTAGTTTAGCAACCAGCTATTGTTTATATTTTATGACCAACCTTCTGCTTCTGTACAACTACAGACATGAAGCCCAATGAGGCGACTGTTTGGGGATATTGGGCTATAGAAATAAAATGGAATTGAATTGAATTTACGACTCTATGTACAAAGATTGTTAAGTAGTACTTCACTACCATCATAGTAAGGTCAGCTTAAAGACTTCACACTTACTTTAAGGTAAAAGGGTGAACGTTTTTGTATTTGGTAAAGTTTGTTTGCACTTCACAATAGTAAAATGTAAACACTTCACAGAAGTCATTCCAATAGGTTCTGCTCAGTCCAGTTATTTTATATACAGTCTATGGTCAACCTGCAGAGAAAACATGAGGTGATGCAGATAGTACGATGCTGCTCCTTCAGGGGGCGCTAAGCCAACAGGCGTTTCTGCTGCTGTCCTCCACCAGGGGGCAGCATCAATGAACCTATTGTTCTTCCTTGTTTTTCTTTCTTTTTTTTTATTTAACTTGTCCTGACCAACAGCTGAGCCAACAGATATGGCTGAGAGCTTCTAGTGTTGGTCAGATTTTACTGTCACAACAGGGATTTATTGAGTATAAACCCCTGTTGTATTCAATACTAAATCTGCTACACTTTTGCAGGTCCTGAACAAGAGCTCAGGTAAAACCTGAAACCGTGGATCCTGCACAGGTGTGTTTCCTGAAACACACCTGTGCAGGTGAGTCAAGGAAGAGCCTCACCTCTCTCTGGGTCACACAGTTGCAGAGCCACCTGACTCTCCAGGTCCTTCAGAGCATCAAAGTCTCTCCCAGAGTACATCCTGTCATGTGACCCACTGATCTCCAGCAGCTGCGTGGTGTTGGCATCGACCACTCCGATGGCGTAAATCTTCACCCCTTTTTCCCTGAGCGCTTGCGCCGGGCCTCGGACCTCATCCTGAGCCTGTCCGTCGGTTACCACCACCAGCCTCTGCTGCAGTTGTGGACGCCCTCCAAACGCTGACTCAAAGTACTGCGCCACGGCGGTGAGGGCGTCGCCCGTCAGAGTGCCCCCTCCCAGCTGCTGCATGCCATCGATGGCCAGCAGCATTTCCTCCTTGCTAAAGTAACGGCGGAGGTTGAACTCCAGCTGCTGGCTGGAGCTGAACTGCAAGACACCAACGTGCACCTCGTTCTTCCCAATGAAGGACCTGCTGATGACAGACTTCATGAAGTCTTTCATTTTCTCGTAGTCTTCTGGATAGATGCTGCCGGAGCTGTCAATCAGGAAGATCAGGTCTCCTGGTAAGTCCTTGCAAACTGTGGACAGAACAGCAGAGAGATCAGTTTGTCTGTCATGGCGGCACCAGGAAGCATCTCAGGTAAGTTCTTCTGCAGGAAGAAGGTACGGCCTGGTTCCCACAGTTTCCTATTCTGATGGGATTGTGTTAACCTGACCCACTGGAGGACACGCTAAGACATATCAGTGCCGTAGCCCGGAATTAAACCACCACTCCTTCTGACTGGACTCAAATCCTCTGAGCCACATGTCCTTCAAGACTCAGAACCCATACGGGTCGAACCCCCTGCATAGGTTCATGGGATTAAATAGGAGACCAGAAGTTGCACATCTAACAGCTTGAGAAGAACTTTGAGTTGATACCCTGTAGGACCAGGAAAGTTCTGGATTCTTTCTCACCGTCTGCAGAGCAGATGTCTGTGATCACATTGTCCTTGATGGGGTTCAGGGCATCAAAGTTATTGACGAAGAACATCCTCCTCGGGTCTCCAGAGATCTCCTGCAGCTCCTCTGTGTCTGCGTCCTTTACCCCAATGGCGTAGATGGTGACTCCTCTGGCCCTCAACAGCTCTGCTGGTCCCTTCACCTGGTCAGCAGACTTCCCATCCGTGATGACCACCAGGTATGCTGGGACTTTGTGGCCCCGAGAGTCTTTGGCTTTGTCAAATTGAGTTCCCATGAAAGTCAGAGCCCTTCCAGTTTCTGTCCCACCCCCCAGCTGTTTAATGTCCAGCACCGCTGTCTCCAGACTCTGAGCATCCGTGTACGTTTCCAGTCCAAACTCCAAGTTTGGAAAATCTGCATACTTTGCCACGCCTATGCGGACATACTGCGGCCCGATGCGGAAGGTCTGGATGAACTCAATGATGAACTTCTTCATGTCTTGGAAGTCCAATGGGAAGATACTGCCAGAGTGGTCAATCAGGAAGAAGATGTCTGCTTCATCTGTCTGGACACATCCTGTAAAGGAGAAGCAGACGTTTCCGGTTAGATCTCAGTGGGTTAGGGTTAGGTGGAATTCATCGGGTTTGGATTAACGTCATTCTGGATCTTAGAACCTTCTTTGATGGCGCTGCTTCGGCCCACGGCTGTCACCGCTTGGCGCAGGATGTTGTAGCAGAGCACTTTCTGTAGCTTCAGTTTCAGGGGGGTCAGTTCAGCAAAGCTGTTCACAATGAACACATGCTCATTGGGGGGGTGGGTGGCCATCTGAATCAGCTCCACCTCGTTGGCATTTTCCACTCCCACAGAGTAAACAATGACCCCAGAGCGGCGAAGAAAAGCTGCCGCCTCAAGCACGCTGTCCTGAGATTCCCCGTCTGTGATCACCACTGCCACCTGCTGGACACCCGCATTGGTCCTGCTGCCCCTCTCCTTGGTGAAGACGCTCTCACGGGTAAAGTTCAGAGCAGCTCCAGTCTTGGTTCCTCCTCCGCTGTAAGGCAGGATCTTGATGAAGTTCAGAAGATTCTGCTTGTTCTTGAAGGTGTTGAGGTAGACCAGCGCCTCGGCCTTGTCGTTGTACAGGACGACGCCCACGCGGACTCTGTTTTGACCCACATCCAGCCCACTCACGATGGAGTGCACAAACATGCGGACCAGCTGGAAGTTAGCTGTTCCGATGCTTCCGGACTGATCGATGATGAAGACAATGTCTGCCACTTTGGCCGCTCTGCAGTCTGTGGACAGAGGAACAAAGACTCGGTTCATGGAGGACTGGAACTATTTCTATTCATGTTTGTGAAGACAGATTCTTTACCTTGGGTCAGATCAGGATCTGCTTCCTGTTGTTTAAAGATCGCTCTGAGTGTCGGTGCCGCATTTGGAATGGGGATCTGGTAGACGTACGGGGAAGTGGCAACCACGCTCATTTCTGTCATGGATGCTCCGACACTCATTCCAACCACGGTTATGCCGGCAGACTTGATCAGACGGGAGGCCTTGTACACAGAGTCATTGGAGTCCTTCCCGCTCAGAACAACCAGGAACTGTCGGGCGCCCACTGCTGCCCGGCCCCCTGCCTCCTCGGTGAAGAAGTTGGCGCTGGCGTACTTTAAGGCGGCGCCCAGGTTACGTGGATCGGAGGCCAGGGGCCGAGAAAGGCGGAAGCGCTTTATGAAATCCTGGATTTCCTCTTTGGTGTTGTACTTGTTGAGCAGGAACTCCACCTTCACCTCCCTGCCGTACTGAGCCAGGCCCAAACGGTAGGCAGACACGCTGAAGTTCAGCTGATTGGTGAGTCGGTTGAGGAGGGTCTTGACCTCCGTCTGAGAAAGGCCGCTGTCCACCAGGAAAAAGATGTCCGCAAACCTTTCCGCCAATGCTGGAAGACAAAAACAGGGTGAGCTCTGAGACCAGGCTGCATAGATGAAACCAAGACAGCAGAACTCTGCCTGTGTGTTCTAGTATCACTGTAGGACAGGTCAGAGAAGATGAAAACATTAACATGGTCAGAAGACCTGACATGATGCTACGGTGTCCAAGTCTTTCTCTTCTCTGGATTGAAAACTGATTTTTTTATTTTAATTCACTTTAATCAACTGCAGATGTGAAACCTCTTGACTGACTATGTCGGCCATGTTGACTTGGACACATTCTGCAGAGAACAGACTCAGAACCATAGGAACGAGGAGGAACTGATCGTCCATGTGATGTTCTGGATCCTAAAGCCAAACTCTGAACCAAAAGTATACTTCTAAAGTGGTTTTCTACCTTCCTTTAAGGCCCGAAGCGCTCTACAGTCATAGATCCAATCACTCATCCACACGCTGACGGCAGCTCTGCTGCTGAACACTCGCGCCAACCTTTAGGAGAAATAAGGGAGTCTTGCCCAGGGACACTTCGACATACGGGTCAGCAGACCAGGAACCAAATCTGTAACCTTTTTTCAGGGGTTGACCGCTATACCTCTGCTCCTTTTTCTGCTCTTAATATGATATTTTTCTGTAGTTCAAGTTATTCTAGTTATGAACTGATTAATCAAATGCCTCAGAAAAGTAGGTGGAGCCTGCAGGCCCCGTATCCAAAGTTAAAAATTTTGGTTGACAGATTTGGTGCAGCCTGTTTTCAAGTGGTAGTGGTGTGGCCTTCCAACAAACTCACTCCTGATTGGTGAGTGTGGTTGCCATAGAAACAATGACTCAGACCGACTTGAACCAATCACAGCTCACTGACGACGTCTGGCTCCAACAAGGTGATGTCTGTATCATGAAAGTATGGTGACTGAATCAACTTCATTTGGTTGGAGCCAGAATCAAACCTGAATTCTATTGGGGTGGGGGGGTTACGCCAAGTCCTGTTCTCTGATACAGTCACTGGTTGAAAATCAGGGACGAGGCCTCGCATGAGAAGGCTGCAGGTTCAGCTCTCGCTCAGACCACCCACGGTGCTCCCGGTGGGGCCTTACATGGCAGCTGTGGCGTTGAGAGCTTTAGATCCAACACATTCTCACTCCCAGCTCATCATATAACGACGTTTGGTTAAGGACCCCTCCGCCCCACTTTTTGATGTGCTGGCTGTTGCTATTAAATCATGGATTCCCAACCTCCGGGCTGTGAACCGGAACCGGTCCAATACTGCCACATGAAATGCACTGGTACAAAAACCTGGTACTGGTACCCTAACCAGACACTAGAGCAGATGCAGTACCGGATGCAAACCAGTGCTGGGTTAAGGATAGGGTACCAATACTGGATGCGTCCCAAGGACCAGTCCACATCCGGTACCGAATCCCAAGGGTTGCGGCTTGATTTTACAAACAGCCAGCACAAGTTGTGTGTCCTCAACAAAAAACGACAAGATGGGGACACCCAAAATGTCAGAAAGTGACGCTGAGGGATAATCAACCAAACGTCAATATGTGACGAGTTGGAGATGAGAATGTGTTGCTAGGGCTCAAAGGAGGAGGGAAGGCCTCATAACCCACATTCCCCCTCACACCCGCCTTCCCAGAAGTGTGTGTGACTCGGTCTCGGCTTACCCAGCCTCTGGTCCTCCATGGACACGCAGATGGTCTGCAGCAGGCTGCCGGTCAGCCTTTGCAGGGCCTGGTAGCTGTCTATGGTGAACAGGAAGCGCTGTGCGGGCCGGTTGGCGATGGACTGGAGCTCCTGCAAGTTGGCCTGTCCCACGCCGATGCCAAACACAATGACCCCCTGCTGGCGCAGCTCCTGAGCAGGCGCCTCAACTTCGTCTGCCGAGTCCCCGTCTGTGATCACCACAGCAATCTGAGGCACCTGTTGCTTGGCCCGGCTCCCCGCCTCCTCTATAAAGTACCGAGACAGCAGGAAGCTGATGGCCTTGCCCGTCTCCGTCTGCCCAGTTCTGTAGGGTAACCTCTCGATTGCAGCCAGCAGGGATGAAGCGTCGGAGTGGTCCTTCAGCAAGAACTCCTGGTGGGGGTCGTCGCTGTACTGAGCCAAGCCAATCCGAACCTTATCTGGGCCAATGTCCAGACCGGACACCACCTTTCTGAGGAACAGCCGGACCTCCTGGAAGTTCTCAATGCCAATGCTGGAGGAACCGTCCACCAGGAAGACGATGTCGGCCACGGTGGCTCTCACACATTCTGCAGAGAAGAACAGAAAAGAGTCTGAACTTGAAACAACAAGGATGAACTGATCGGTTCCCTGTGATGGTCCCAATCCTTATGGCTGAACTCCAGGTCCAACCTGAAAAGCAGTCTTTGTAACCCTTGTGCTGTGCTAGGTATGCTGACACTGGGAGTGGGTCATCTGGACCCCACAAACTTTTTTCAATTATTTTCGATTGTCACTGGTGTCCATGGCAGACATGAAATGTCCACATTTGTCATGGGACGAATAACACGTCAATGTAAGGTTTGGGTTATTTGGACCCCATAAGATAGCACAGGGGTTAAAAGATCAAAGACGCCATAAAAATGCAAAATAATTCTGAGTAATTCTGGTTAATTCTGTCTTCAAGTGAAGGTTTGAGTTAATTGAGTTGAAGATGAGGAAGACGTGGGAGAAGCTGCATAGAAATAGTCCAAACTCATTCCACTCAATGACCATGAGCACACAGGACACTTACCGCCACGACCTTTAGGCGGTCTGGACGCTACAGAGAGAGAAACATCTTTAAGGAGAAAACTGAAGGAATCTTTAGAGGTTCTGTTAGTTTTTATAAAAAATAAATCCTGTTTGTATTTCTTTGAACTCATGATGTGTCTATAGAAACTACAACACGACCCGTGAGATTTTAAATCAGAGAAAAGCTACTCTATGACATGCTGGTGCCGTTACGCACCACAAACAGGCTGTAAACAGCCGAACAGGTGGCACAGACCCTCTGGGCATGGACACATCTGTTACAGATCTAGATCATGGCGGTTTGGGTGTTTACAGCTATAGAGTTGGGTTACGATACACATGGTCTTTACACATCGCTGTTTAGATCTCTGACCAAGACATTTCTCACAGATTATTGTGTTCCAGTGAGGTGAGGAAGAGTGAGGTTACAGGGAGAAGAGATAAAGAAGGGGGAGGAGTTTAAGTATTTAGGGTCAACAGTACAGAGTAATGGAGAGTGTGGAAAAGAAGTGAAGAGGAGAGTGCAAGCAGGTTGGAATGGGTGGAGAAAAGTGTCAGGTGTGATGTGTGACAGAAGAGTTTCAGCACAAATGAAAGGAAAGGTGTACAAGACTGTGGTGAGACCAGCCATGTTGTTTGGACTAGAAACAGTGGGACTGAAGAAAAGACAGGAAGCAGAGCTGGAGGTAGCAGAGATGAAGATGCTGAGGTTCTCTTTGGGAGTGACCAGGATGGATAGGATCAGGAATGAATACATCAGAGGGACAGCACATGTTAGAGGTTTTGGAGATAAAGTCAGAGAGGCCAGACTGAGATGGTTTGGACATGTTCAGAGGAGAGACAGTGAATATATTGGTAGAAGGATGCTGAGTCTAGAGCTGCAGGAAAGAGGTCTAGAGGAAGACCAAAGAGGAGGTTTATGGATGCAGTGAATGAAGACATGAAGGTGGCTGGTGTTAGAGTGGAGGATGCTGAAGACAGGCTTAGATGGAGGAAACTGATTCGCTGTGGCGACCCCTGAAGGGAAAAACCATCATGCCTTGTGTGTTGTTAACAAGCCACCATGTTTCTTGAAGGGCGTTAGAGTTAATTGGATAGGATAATTTAATAACTTAAAGAATAATTTAGAAGGTGCTATAATGGTGGTTTTCTGTGTGTTGGAGGCCATCCACTCGATGAGGACTGTATTCATAAAGACGTATACAGCAAGATCCGTAATGCTAAAGAGCGATCTGATGGTGTCTAAGACTTATCTGATGAAAGTGAGTGTTCAGAGTGGACTTGTTCACGTTTGTTTAGCAGAGGCTGCAGGAGTCTTTCCTGCTGTGATCTGCATTGTTATTTTAGGGGATTTCTCTTCCAGTTCCAGGATTCTGTGGACCAGACACCCCCAGGTGCCCCCCCCCCCGAGGTGTTACCTGGAGACAGTTGCCCCAGCTGCCGCTTGGCCTCCCCCACCGTGGTGCACAGTGTCTGGACGATGCTCTGAGAAATGTCCTGCAGCGCGGAAAAGTCCGACACGCTGTAGACGTGCCGGCTCTCGGCGATCTCCTTCAGCTGGGTCGTGTCGGCATCTCTGATGCCGATGGCGTACAGAATGATTCCCCGCCTCTGCAGCTTCTCCGCGTAGGTCTTCACCTCATCCTGAGATTTTCCATCGGTTATCACCACGGCGATCTGCGGCACGCTGCTGCTGGCGCGGCTTCCAGCTGCTTCAACAAAGTGCTGATTCAGCAGGAAGTCCAGGCCTTTCCCCGTCATGGTCCCGCCGCCCTTGTAGGGTAACTTGGTGATGCTCCGCAGAACGTCCTCCTTGTTCTGGAAGGTTCTGAGGAGGAACTCGGTGCGCGAGTCGCTGCTGTACTGGACCAGGCCGATGCGGACATGATCTGGACTGACATCGAAGCTGCTGACCAGAGTGGACAGAAAGCGACGGATTTGCTCAAAGTTCTCGGTGCCGATGCTCCACGAGCCGTCCACCAGGAAGACAATGTCGGCCACCGCCTCCTGAGTGCAGACTGGGGAGAAGAGGGGTCACGGATCCAGGAAACCCACCAACACCTGAGCAGCTGCAGGTGTCGTGAAGCAGGTGAGAGCAGAGGAAGGAGGTGATGCTCGGTGGAGGTGCAGGAAGGGTAAAGCAGCAGCGTGACGGGTCTGAGGAAGACCAGGGCTGGAGGTCTCTGAGAGCCCCAAAGATCTGAAGAACGGTTCTCAGGTTACAGAACCGTAGATCTTTGATCAGAAGATCCAGAGAGGCTTGTGAAACGACCAACCAGCAACTGAACACACTTCTATGGAGGACACACACACACCAACACACACACCCCTACACACGTAACTACACACATTTACACATCTACAAACACACACACACCACACAAACACACAGAACCACATACACTAACAAACACAAGACCAGAATCAAACCTTCTCAGTAGCAGACCTGGACCAGACCAGGAATTAAAGTGGATCAGATCAGATCAGGACCAGACCAGGATCAGATCAGGACCAGACCTGCCAGAGTAGATTAATCTTTATTGATTTCATGAATCCAATATCATAAAACCTCAACTGACTGTAGCTTCTCTGGATCAGGACTGAAGTTAAAAACTGAATCTGTTCAGGTTGATCTGAGATCTGGATCCTCATCTGATGTATTCTGGTGACGTGAGTTTGCGGTGCTGTGACCATGAGGGCGTGGCCTCTATGTGCAGGTTAGTGACAGAGCAGGAAACAGATCTGCTCCGTCTGAAGTTCAGTCATGTCATCACGTTAGTGCTCCTCTATCGTCATAAAACCATCAGAACCAGATCCTAACTGGATCAGACCCAGCTTGAGCTCCAAAACCCATGATTCAGCCAAGACCCCGATCATTAACCCTCCACCACCGTGCTCTCGGCTGTGTCTTTTAAGAGCCTGTCTCCTGCTAAATCAACTTTTTAGAGCTTTAATCATCTATTCCTCATGAGAAACAGCCGGCTTTCATTTCAGATCAACATCATCTTTGAAGAACTTGGGATGTTGTTTGTTTTTGTGGGAGAAACAAACACGAAATGGGCGGCATCCACAAGGAGTGAAAGGCGGAGGAGATCGGAGATTGAGTCGTATCACTTCCGGGTTGGAAAAGAGTTCATAACAGAAGCTCATATTCTCATAAATACTGTGTTTCGTGTACCACAGGTCACGTATGATCAGAGTTTCCTCTTAAAGGCCTATAACAGCAGGATAAAGGCCCTTCAACCTGCAGCTGACCTTCGTCTGCGCTCTCTAACATGAAGCGAGGCCCAGGGGGGCGGAGTCAAATCGAGAACATGAATATGTGAAACCGTACAGGTCTCTTAGTGGCCTAGTGGAAGAGTGTCTGTCCTGAGACTGGAGGTTAAAAGTTCAAATCGTGGTGGAGTTTTACCAAAGACGCTAAAGACCGGGACTCAACACTCAAGGGCTGGATCGGGGAGGGGGAAATGGGGGAAGGGGAGGAGTCAGCACGGAGGACAATTTCCCACAGCAGATGTTTGACAGCTGACAGGACTTTACTGGTCAGATGGTCTGGAATCCTGTGGATGTGACAGCAGCAGGAGAACAAACGGGCCGACATGACTGGACCACGGCGGAACCACTTCCTTCATGCAACCCATTCTTCTTGGATGTTTGTGGTGACGTGATGTGCAAGCCTGTGCACGTGTGCAGCCATTTTCCCCATGCTGATGTGCAGGAAAGCCTGACTCACCTGTGTCCTGAGCTGCGTTTCCATGGAAACACATGGCCATCACGAGGCAGAGCAGCGGCCTTCCCGCCATCCCGGACCGTCAGATACTCCTCCTGCCACACAAAGACGGAGAGGCGGAAATGAGTCGACCCGAGGATCGTCTGAGCCCGGCACGGCAGACGGTTTCCAGAGAAGGATCCGAAATTCCGCCGCTCACATCTGCAGACATGAAAGTGGGACACGCCCACCCCGGCTCTGGCTTTGATTTAGGATCCCTCTGAGGACTGAAAACAGTTTCAGGCGGCACAGAAATGTTCATCTGAGACTGGAAAAACCAAACATGAAACACTGACATGAAAACAGAGAGGAGTCTGGCTTCTGAGGACACGGAAACCCCACCGTCCTCAGCTCAGACGGGCGGCAGGTCCAACACCGCGGGTTTAGCCATGACAGGACAGGAAGTGTTCATGAGAGGAGGAACCAACAACATTAAAATACCTCACTGGTCCCTGCAAACATTCATGGCACTAATAAAATCAAAGGCTCCTGCTAAAGTTATATCGAAGTCAGGAGTGTCGAACTAAACCACAGGGGCCAAAATCCAAAACGCGCTTTAGGTCTCGGGACCAACAGGATAAAATCTGTAACTTTTTAACATAATCATGAACTAGATATATAGCATTACCTGAGATAATGTTAGTGTGAATGTGGAAGATGAATGTGAACCCTGAAGATGATGACATTGATAGCTTAAAACACTGAAACTGATAGCTGAAAGCATTGAAGCTAATAGTTGAAAACACTAATGCTGATAGCTGAAATATCTGCTAAAGGCCAAATCAGCCTGAAAAACTAACGAAAAAAATTATGTTTGTCAAAACAGCTAGCATGTAGCTAAAAAAATGACTAAACTTCAAAACAGCCTAAAAAAAGGAAAAAAGCCTAAATTAGCCAAAGCAGCTAGAAATATTAGCCTAACTCCAAAATAGCCTATAAAATCTTAGTAAATTGCAAAATATTCCAAAAAGCTGCAGAATAACAATTTATAAACCTTTAAAACTGTAACTTTTTAACATAATTATGAATAATAAAAATGCAGGAATATTATTCCAGAATAAATCAACTTAAACTTTAAATAACTTTCAATATTTTACTCTCCATAAATATATATTTTATCAAAATTATTCAAGTTAGAAATGAGAACAAGATAACATCGGGTCATTAATAACAATAAACTAAAATGATCTGGAGGGCCGGATCTGGCCCCCGGGCCGTGACTTTGACACATATGGCTTACATGATGACTTTATAAAATCAATATTTACCATACCTGGTTTCAAATGTTCAAAACAATTTTGACAAAAACTCCAATAAAGACGTTTGAAAAAGAGATTCTATCCACTAAAAACGGAGGTTTGCTCCATCCGGATGTTTGTGGGATCTAGAGAACAACAACTGCAAATCAACGTTTGTGGTTTCTGGAGAAAACTGGGAGAGGATCTGTCTTGTGCTGGACTATAACCGGCTCAAACTGGTCTGCTGAAAGAACCTCATGAAGGTTTTTCATCTCAACCTGTTCAACGAAAACACCATCATAATAAAAATGAATGTTGGAGACGTGGAACTTAAAGATCCGACCACTTTCTTTGGGTTAGTGTGTGTGCATGATTTTGTTGTTTTTTTTCCTGTCAAGCAAAAAGACAAGAAGGTAGATAGTAGACAATAAGCCTGAATATTATCTGAATTCTTGGGGGAAAAAAATTGAGAGGAGGAACCAGCAAGAAGAACACGGCACCAGGAGAAAGGAAATTAGGATAAAGAGACGGGGACAGATTGGGGTGTGTGTGTGTGTGTGTGGGGGGGGGGGGGTC
>NC_050527.1:28302765-28305188 GCF_002922805.2 Oryzias melastigma
ACCCCCCCCCCCCCTGTGCAGAGATGCTGCAGTTTGTTAGAATCTCTCAGCAAACCTTCAAGAACCTGAAGGCAGACGGAGGAACCCGAGGAGGTTAAGCTCTCTCTGCAGCCCTTCATGCTGACGCTGCTGAATCAGAGGACCTCAGAAACCCCTCAGAGGAGCAGGTCACCGGGTCAGGCTGAGCCGGGTCAGGCTGAGCCGGGTCAGGCTGAGCCGGGTCAGGCTGAGCTGGAGGAGGACATCTTTATTGACACCCTCGCAGCCTCCTCTATGAAATAGGACATGAACAAACATGTTTAATGATTCACAAAGTCAAACGGATCAGAACCTCAGCAGAACGTCTCTGTTGGATTCTTGTTGCTTGTTTCCCGACAGTTTCATTATCGGGGGAGGGGTGGGGGGTGGGGGGATCTGGCAGCGCTCCTGATCGCGTCTCCTCGGAGTGAGGAGGACCAAACCACCCCATCAATCACGGAGAAGATGATTGTGTTTCAGCGGAGGATGAACCGCACCACATGGAAACCATTAACCAGAACCGGCAGAGGAGTCTGAGCAGAACCTCATGCTGGTTCTGTCAGAACCCTGCTGTCAACGGGAATGTCAGCTGGACATGGGTCACAGGACAAACGCTGCAGATTTGGGACGTCAGGACCCGCCGACATCATCCTGAGATGTTTCTGCTTCAGGAGCTGGTTCTGGACCGGCCCAGCACCTTGAGGTCCAAATGCAAGCTCCTGAAGCAGCAGGTGAGAAACGTTCTGTCCAGCAACAACAATCAGCAGAACTCAGGCCCGTTCTGACAGAGTTCATGAACAAACATGTCCTCAGTCTGAACGATTATCTGCTGGAAGATCTCGACGGGAAAACCAGGATAATGAGCGTCATGGCGCCGGCTGAGGAATGATGGAGACGTGCATGATGGGAAATATCTGTGAAGATCAGACAGTTTCTGGTGGGAGGAACAGATTTTCCAGGTAAAGTTCCTGACCGCCAAACAAGAAAACGTCAATTTTTTTAACCCCTTCTATCCCTCACAACGTCCCGGAGCCGATCCTGGAAAGGCGGAGTCCACCCAGGACGGGTCGCTAGTCCGTCACAGTACCACTCATCAAACAGCGTGCAGGTAGAGATCTGTCCTCCAAGCTCCAGGATTCTGGGACATCCCAGCTCTACAAGCGTTCAGCTTCCATCCAGTGATGCGTTCACTGACCCCTCTGGAATGACCAGAAGTCGCCTTCCTTTATAATAAAACTTCAGAAAACTGAGAAACCTCATTTTCCGGCATTGATTTGTCTTTTTCATACTTTCCCTTTGTGTTTGGAAGTTCTCCTTGTCAGTGAACGCACCGTCAGCAGCTGCTGTTCGTGTTTCAGACATAACGACTGAAGCCACAGTCTGAGCACCAGGATGCAGGCGGCTAGCCGTGACGTTCCCGCTCCAGTCCTCCCTTCCGTTATTTCCCGGCTCTTCTCTCATTCCACGTTCTTTAATGCAAATGAGTTCTTCCGAGCTCTGAGGGCATCGGCCACATCTGGATCTACTTTCTGCCAAATGTCGGCCCTTCCTCCATCAACATCAGAGCAGATGGAACCAAAGGTTCTAGAGGAACCCGTCTGCATCCCATCGCCTCCTTCAGGAAGCCTCTCCATCCCATCTGAACGTCAGAGAGCTCTCCTCGGAGGAACCTTCGTTCTGATGAGGATCTGGGAGCAGGAGTCTCTCCAGGATCCGCTCTAGAGCTAAAACCTGGAGGCGGGAACGATGAAATCTGGATGAGAGACCGAGAGTGACAGCGGCGGGGGGGTCATGCTGTTCCTACAGCTGCTCATCGGGGGGCGCTGCGGTCTGAACCGAGCTCAGTCCAGAAAAAAACTCTGCTGAAGCTCCTGCAGTTCCTCCTTTATGAAAGTTCTGGATTAGGTCCAGAGATCACGTCAGTGTTGGTTCAAAGACCGAGGCCAAACTTTAGATTTCTGAGATTTAATTTAGAAATGAAGGAGGCGGCAGAAAGATGACATCATGATCCTCCTGCAGCTGAAGCTGAAGCTGACACGGGACACAGCCGCTTCCTCCTCCTGAAGCTGAAGCTGAAGCTGACACGGGACACAGCCGCTTCCTCCTCCTGAAGCTGAAGCTGATGATCCTGCAGTTCCCACAGATCCAGCTTCTTGTTCTTTGTCATTTCCTCTTCAGAGTAACAAACAACGTTTGTTTTTCTTACTTGCTGATGCATTAATAAGTTGAACTGAGCAGAGGCCAAACCGGGTCCGGTCCGGTCCGGTCTGGTTCGGTTCGGTCCGGTCTCGTGGCCAAAGCTCTGCAGATACTGTAACTGTTGGAACGCCTCCTCCACCTTTTTCCTTCTTTCAAAAGACAGATTTCTTCTTATTCATGACCCGGTTTCTGACCCCCAACCTGTC
>NC_050527.1:28305483-28306550 GCF_002922805.2 Oryzias melastigma
CTGCTCTGGTTCTGCCTAAATAAAGTCAGAACTTGAGCGGCCCGCTCCGCTCCGTTCGGACCTTTGATGTGAAGGAATGAGGGGCCTCCGTGTTTGGAGAGCGCTCTCAGAGCTTCTTCTGACAGATGTCTGGAGCTCCTCGTGGTCCGCTGAACAGCTGAAGAACATCTGAGCTCATCAGGAGGCTGAGGAGCAGAACCGCCAGAGGTTCTACAGCTGGGTCTGACAGGACCCCCCCACCTCCATGAAGCGTCCAGAGATGTGGCCGGTTCTGGTTCTGATCCAGTTCTGACAAACGCACTCACGTCTTTATACTAACCCAACAAAAGGAACCCCCCACCCCCAGCAGGACCAACCCCAGTAGATCTGGATCAGAACCCAAACAGAACTGAAGCTCATGAACCCCCCCCGGCATCAATCGGCTCTCAGTGGGCGGGGCCTCAGTCGGTACAGGGATTACCTGCAGCTGCAGAGGTCTGGACTCCACCGCCACACGGAGCGTCTTTAACAAGCATCGAGCTGGTAAACATGAACAGAACAAACCGCACTCGCAGCTGCTCCTCAATCCCACCTCCCATCGGACCCGACCCGGATCAGGCGCGGTGGATCGGGCGGGGGCCTCCTCCACATCTGGACGTCACGTGTTGTCAGAACCGTGTTTGTGTGAAGGATGATGGATTCCAGCTGGAGATCCTCCATCTGCCGCCTCAGTCTGTCATTGCCTCCCATCGTCCCACCTCCTAAATCTGCACGGGTGTTTGGACTGGACCCAGTTCTGTAGAACTGAGTCGGGATGGATTTCCTTGTTGATCCAGCTGCCAGAATCCTCCAGAGGAACCGGCTCTTTGCTTCAGTTTAGGAGGCAGAAAAAATTTAACCGTGATGGTTCTGATGAAGACAAAGGTTCTGATGGAGCTGATGGTTCTGATGGTTCTGATGGGTCAGGGTAACCCTGATGACCCAGAGATGCGGGCATGGATGTGTTTCATCAGCCCGTCTCCTCCTGTGACGTCAAATCTGCATCTATGGACTCGTTCTTTGGTCTCGTCGACATTCTGCTGGTTCTG
>NC_050527.1:28306650-28308821 GCF_002922805.2 Oryzias melastigma
CGACCCCGGCTTTTTTACTCCCCTGATGTTTGTGTGAGTGGTGCTGAGAGATGAGCTGACATTAACTACAGAGCCGGGAACAGCAAAACCTCTGCAGCTTCATGAAGCTTCACGAAGCTGCCAGGCTCCGGTTTTCTGGAAACCGTCTCGTCTTCAGTCAGACTCGGCCTCCGCCTCATAATGAAGCCCGTTTCTGCTGAAACATTCAGGAAACACCGACAGGACCGGCCCAGATGTGTCTGAGCAGACCATGAAGCTACAGAACGAGCGGTTCCTCTCAGACTCCATCGTCTGACGGACGTGACGGCTGAGGGGTCGTGACCTCCCGGCAGATTCGTGCCGTCTCTGATGTTTGCTGATTAGAAGGATGTTGACGAGCGCCGCGGACTTCCCCCTCCGTTAGCGCCTCTGTGATCAGAGCCAGTCAGTAACTCGAGACACAAAGACCAACGACCACACGCCTTTCCTGCATGATGTAAAGCTGCTGTCAGGCGCCGGCACGAGGCCCCCGCCGGGACGAGGCCCCCGCCGGGACGAGGTCCCCCACCGGGACGAGGCCCCCGCCGGGACGAGGCCCCCGCCGGGACGAGGCCTCCACTGGGCTGAGGCCCCCGCCAGAGTGTACTCCCCCTCATAGATCTTTGAGCTCTGCGTCATCTGAACAGAACTTGTGTTCAGAACCGCTTCCATGTTTCTGTCTGAAGCATGCAGATCTGCTGGTCGCCATGACAACCTGAAGTTTTTGGATGTAGCCTTTTCACGTTGCTATGGTTACACATTTTAGTTAAAAGTAAAATGCTTTGGTGTACTTGGGGAGGGGGGGGGCACTGAGAAGCTCCGAGCGTAAACAGCGTTTTTTTGCAGAGACCTTATCCCTAAAAAGGTCAAAGGTCAGGCGTGAATCGGCACCTCTTCCCTCATGGACTTTCTTTCAGAGTCTAGAAGGAACGGTCCAAGTCTGCAGAACGATCCGGGGGGGGGGGGTATTTTGGTTGGTTAAGGTCCAGCTCGGTCCATCTGCTATCCCCCCCTCCCCCAGCTTGTTTCCTGATCTGTCCAGAAACTGGGTTTTGTTTCACTTCTTTATTCCATGGGTTTATGTGAACCTCTGGAATCTGAAAGAAAGAAAACTTTATTTCCATGAACGATTTCATCATTGGTTTGCTTTTTTTTGGGGAGGCTCCAGAAGCTCCACCCCCCAGAAGAGCTGATACCAGACACCCAGAAACAGAACCAAAGAAATACCGCACAAGCCGCAGCCCAGGAGGAACCCCCCCCCCACCACCACAAGGTTTTCATTAGTTTTCATTTGAGGTCCTCAAACTGTTTACATCCATCATCCACTTCCTGCTTTCTGATCTTTTGGGCTCTCAGTTGTGTTCTTGTCATCTGCATCCTGACATTTAAGTGGAATCAGGATCTAATTGATCCTGTCGTCTTCAGTCTGGATCAAACAAGCCTAAAGTCATCTGGACCCAAACATCTGCAGTGAGATGATTGCTGCTTCCACCAGTTTCTGGAAAATGCTGTTGTTGTTGTCCAGTTGCGTGTCGGCGACCTCGGCGGCTGCATCTTCTCAGAACCGTCTGATTGGACGAGCTGGTGCTCTGGTTTCACTGCGATAAGGAGGGAGGAACCTCTTTAGTTTGTTTAGTCTGGATCCCTGAAGACCTGCGAGTCACTAGAGGAGAGAATCAGGCTCACATCCTGCTGTGAACAAATGCTTTCAAAGCCCCAACCGAACAACCAAACAACAAAACAACCGAACAACAAAACAACCAAACGACAAAACAACCGAACAACAAAACAACCGAAGAACCAAACTACCGAAGAACCAAACTACCGAAGAACCAAACAACCGAACAACCGAACAACCAAACAACCGAAGAACCAAACAACAAAACAACCGAAGAACCAAACAACAAAACAACCGAACAACCAAACAACAAAACAACCGAACAACCAAACAACCGAAGAACCAAACAACAAAACAACCGAACAACAAAACAACCGAACAACAAAACAACCGAACAACAAAACAACCGAACAACAAAACAACCGAAGAACCAAACAACAAAACAACCAAACAACCAAACAACCGAAGAACCAAACAACAAAACAACCGAACAACCAAACAATTCAATTCAATTCAATTCAATTTTATTTATATA
>NC_050527.1:28308918-28311888 GCF_002922805.2 Oryzias melastigma
ACCAAACAACAAAACAACCAAACAACCAAACAACCGAAGAACCAAACAACAAAACAACCGAACAACAAAACAACCGAACAACCAAACAATTCAATTCAATTCAATTCAATTTTATTTCTATACCCAAAATCACAAAGAGATTTGCCTCATTGGGCTTCAAAATATAAACAATTGTTAAAAACTAAACAGACTTAATAAACTGGTTATCCCTGCCCTTAGACCCTCCCTCCCGGTAAGGAAAAACTCCTAAAAAACCTGAGTCAGGAAAAAAGAAGAAACCTTAGGGATTCCCACATGAAGGAGAGATCCTATCCCAGGACGGACAGGAGATACCAGAACAGTTAAAGAAAAATTAGCTTCTACAACTACGAATCTAAGAGTTCATTCAGATAAAGCTGAGGGACAAGTGATGATGAAGTCCATAGTCAAGATGAAGCAGAAGTGCAGTCCACGACCAGGAGCGGGAGGACAGACGACCCACCAGGAATCACTCTCACTCAGAGATGCAGGATGGTGTCGGGGGCGTGGTCCACGGCCAAGAGTGGGAGCGTGGGCGATCCACCGGGGATCTGAAATCTCTCCCGCTCCCCAGAGGAGAGTGGGAAAGAAGAACAACATGTGAATGGAACTGCACCAACAAAAGCATGGAGAACTAAATACAATAAATAATAAAGAATAGAAGAGAGGAGAAGTAGATGAGAATAGAGAACAGAACCCCAGAGCTGATCTGAAAAATAACGCTGATGGAAAATCTAAATTTATATTTAAACGCATCAATATTAATTTATTAATCTAGCCTCACAAGGACCACAGGAGAGGGAATATTCTCTGATTACTAGCTAGCCTGGCAGAACGCCTGTCCAAAGAGGAACAACAAACAACAAAACAACCGAACAACCAAACAACAAAACAACCGAACAACAACATTTTAAAGAAAGTCTTCAGGTAAGACCAGAAATCAGAGCTAAGCCTGAACAAGAGTCACCCTCAGGAACCGAATCGGGTCACGTTTGTCAGCCCGACCCGAAAGAGACCATTAAGAAAATGGTTGATGGAGACAATCTTCAGTGCTCTGAATGAAGCGATCAGTCTAAGCTGAAGAAAAGTCCTCATGTTTGCAGATGATAAAATCATGTTCCAGAGTGATCGTCTTTTCTGTTCTTCAGATCATTTACAGGCAGGAAACCGTCAGATCTCGTAAAGAAGGAAAGGTTTAAAACCGTCCGTCAGGAGAACATTGATTTAAACTCCAGAGTTTTCATTTTTCCTTCACATCATTTCAGAGGAACTTCAGTTTTTAAGGAAGTTTTCGTTTTTCATCCGAATATCCTCATTCTGCTTCCTGACTGGTCGAAGCTGACAAACCGTTCTGTCCTCCAGAACCTGCAGGACGAGTCGGCCCACCTTCAGTGTTTGTCTCTCAGGGTTTGTTAGCATCCATGAGCAGAACATCTGAAGTACACACAGCAGAATAAACAGGAAAGCATTCCTCAGAGATGAAGATTCAGAGGAGAGCCGTCCGTTTGGACGCCCGTGTGATGGAGCTCTAGTTTACACGAGTGAGGCCCAACATCTGTGTGCACCCCCCTCCCCGACCCGTTCGTGAGCCTCTGCAGCCCAAAGCTGAAGCAGCGACGTGCTAACGTGGAACATGACCATGAAACTGAAACCCTTTTCTGAAGACCGTCCGACTCTCACGACATCTGGGATCAATCTCACCCCCCCACCACCATGGGTACTCAAAGATGCCCTTTTTGAAGCTGGTGGAAGGTCAGACCCCCCCCAAGACCTAACTCCTGGGATGGAGAGGATTTCTGCTTCACTCCAGTGAAAACGGTCCAATTTCCCGACAGAAACAAACCATCTGCTTCCAACCCGAATCTGGACTGGTACCCAGGACATCTGGACGAGGGGAAGGGGGCGCTAAAGTGACTTTATTCAAATCCGAGGTCAAAGTTGGTCTTTAATGAGCCTGGGACCTTAGACTGACCAGTAACGTTCATTCATTTACACCAAGGTTGGGGTCTGATGACATCACGTCCGACATGGGCTGAAGGGTCACATGACCCCGACCTTCATCCTTCTGTGGTTCAGACCTTCACAGAGGAAGGACTAAAGCTGAAAACTCACATAATAAAAGCCAAGATGTACCTCTGTTCTTCTCCAGAACCCTAAAGATGCCCCCCCCTCCCTCCAGGAAGAGCATGGAGCAGCTGCTGGAGATCGTTGAGGGGAAGGACCCGCTCTCCTATCTAATCATCAATCTCCTGGCTGACAATTGGACATTTCCGAAGCACAAACAAGGCCTCCAGCTCATACGGAGGAGGGAAATAATGTAAACACTGAATGGAAACAAGCAGATTCCCGTCCAGCTCCTTATGCCTCCATGAGCAGAAACCATCTGCTGCTGAAAGCACAGAGGGCTCTCCTACAGCAGACCAACATGAGCGTTTATTACAGTTAATTCACCCTCGGGTTCTTCACCAGCTTCATCATCAATTGTTTTAGAGCTTCAGCTCAGAACAATTCAAAGAGCGACTGATTACTTTTCATCCAGGTGACTCCTAAATGAGTCTTTTTGACCTCGTTACGCTTTGACCGTTCTAGGTGATAAACCAGCAGATTCTGAAGCAGAGAGAATAGTTTTTGTCTGCTTCAGGTTCTGATGGAAAGGGACATCAGGTCGGCGGTTCAGAACCAGCCGGTCATGTGACTCAAGGCTTCTTAATTTCTGAACTGGAGGTCTAACTTTACTTTCCCAATTCTCTTGAGCAGAACATGTTCAGGAATGTGATTGCTTCATTCAGAGGAGTTTTGTGGGGTGGGGTTGTGCCCCCCCTCCCCCAACCACCACCATCAGAGCTGATGGAGGTCTGCCACACTGTCCCCCACTGAGAATAAAAAATGAAAATGATGCGGTTTCTGTTGCAGCATTAAATTGTTGCTGCAAATTAAAAGCTCATAAAAAAC
>NC_050527.1:28312508-28322335 GCF_002922805.2 Oryzias melastigma
TGATGCAGACGCAGACATGATGCAGACGCAGACATGATCCAGATGCAGACATGATGCAGACGCAGACATGATGCAGACGTAGACATGATGCAAACGTAGACATGATGCAGACATGATGCAGACATGATGCAGACGCAGACATGATGCAGATGCAGACATGATGCAGACGCAGACATGATGCAGACGCAGACATGATGCAGATGCAGACATGATGTAAACTTCGTCCTCCGTCAGATCTGCTGTTTTCTACACATGTAGCCCGTCTTCCATCCGAGTCATGTGTACGTTGAATCCCGTTAGACAGCAAACTTAACTTTGTTTTAAATGATTGTTTATCTTCACTGGTGTCCGTGGCAGACATACAAACTGTCCACCTTTGTCATGGGAGGAATCACACATTAATATAAGGTCGGGTCACCTGGACCCCAGAGCACGAGGGGTAAACTGCTTCAGACTTACAAGAACATTTGATTGTTTATTTTCAAAGTTATGATGTCATTTGCTGCAGGTCTTTCAGAGAAGCTGGATTCTTCTGCAGGACAAGTTCTGTGGCTAACAGCCCATAATAATCAAAGATCTGCTTATTCTGCAAAGATTCGTTTAAAAGGTAAAGACAGGTATGGAGGCTGGTTCCGACCTTCAATAACATGTTTCAGTGCAGGAATCTGGACTGGATCCTGAATCCACTCACTGAAACATCCGTTTCTGGGAGAAGCTTGACCAGCGTTGTAAAGATCTGTGCTGGTTTTGGTGAAAACCATCTTTCTGCTTCACTGTAATGGAATCAAAGCTGTAAACCTGCAGATGCTAAACTTCATCATTTCTGTTTACAGAAAGAACTGGTACAGAGCAGCAGCTGTTTCCTGTCAAAACGTTCATCTGACAGAATCTGAAGCTGGAGTCCTGGAGTCCCTCCAGGTCTTTGACAGACCCGGTTCTGCTGGTCCAGTCTCCAGACCATCAACCATAGAAATCAAAGTGACTTCTGCAGATCTGATGAACTTTAAACGATGAAACTGAGCATCTCTCTGATCACACAAACATCTGAAGCCTGAGCAGAAACAAAGCAAAGAGCTGAAGCTGCAGGAGCAGAAGGAGGATCTGGAGACAAACCTGCAGCTCCAGCGAACAGCAGACCTCTGCGCAGCTTCACCGTGGAGACTCAGCCGTGCCGCTCTGCGTCCGCTCCTCTGCACAGCAGACCCCCCGACTCCTGCGCAGACAGACGCAGGCGTGTTCCTGAAGGAAATCCCTCCCAGGCCTGCCCCCTCCCTCTGCAGGTCATCAGGCAGACGCTGGACGGCCCACCTCCATCCTCCCCAGTCACTCCTCTACACATATACCATTTAATCTCAGATTTGATCCCTTAAACCCAAAAACAGGTGGAGAACAGGTTGCCATGGCAACCATGGCATCAGTGATGTCACACGCCGATCAACAGGTGGTGCTGCGTTTAAACGCAAAGATGTTTAAACAGGAAGTTGTCTGTCCCAGATAGGAAACAGAAAGGCTTTCAGTGCCAACAGACCAGGCAGAACAGAAAAGGAGGTTTTTCAAAATAAGATGCAGAAGTTTTTTGTTTTAGGACCATAAAAATAAAAATAAAAATTATATTTTCAAAGAAAAGTAAGAGTGACACATTTGACATATATTGTTTATCCTTAAAGATAGTACAGAAACAGAAACAAACAAATCGGTTTTTGCTTAAGTGTTGAAGACCGAAAGAGGCGGAGTCAAAGCCAGACTCCGTCCACTTTACCAAGATTGTACAGAGAAGTATCTGACAGCGGAGTTTCAGGTCTGGAGTTGAAATCTACAGAAATCTGTGTCAGCTCACCTTAGCACTAACCGTTTGTGTGACAGAATGAAAGTCTTTATCTGAATGGGTTTGTATGATGGAGTGTGTGAGCTGCTGTTACAGTTGAATTGCGTAGTATATGTATAGTATATGTGTTTAGTTTAAATGTGGAGACTATTTTGGCCAACAAGTGTGTGTGTAACTATAGAGTGTGTGTGTAGACAGGCCCCGCCCATTCTAGCTTATCACCTAGTCCTGGTTGTTTTATGATGTTGCTTCCCTCTGTTGCCATCTTATCTTCCCCCCCACCCCTCCCCCACCCTCTTCCCTTTTTCCGTCCGGTCCAACGACAAAGAAAAACAAATAAATAAAATAAAACATAATCAATATAAATAAAGTTTAGCATTAAATACAACAGGGGTTTATACTCAATAAATCCCTGTTGTGACAGTAAAATCTGCCCAACACAAGAAGCTCTCAGCCCACATCTGTTGGCTCAGCTGTTGGACAGGACAAGTTAAAACAAAGAAAAAAAAAAGAAATCTACAGAAATCATACTACCAGAGAAAACTTCACGGAGCCTGAAAGACGCAGCCTCTTCATCATCATCATCATCATCATCATCATCATCATCATCATCAGGAACACATTCCAACCCAGAGCTTAAAGACCTCCATAACTTTGTCTTTGATCCTCTCCTCACGGGTTGGGAGGGCTTCCTGTGTGGGTGGAGGGGGGGCACTTAACCTCATCAGCAGTTCCGGTTTGCGGCCTGGAGGTTGGGGACCTGTGACTTGATGTAAAGGCCAGCAAGTCAAAAAACAATGAGAATTGAGGTAAACTGAGGCAAATGGAGGTAAATGGAGGTAAATGGAGGTTTAGGACACGCAAATCATCAAAAAGTGAGGCGGAGGGTCCGTAACCAAATGTCAACACCAGACGAGTCGACAGTGAGATGTGTCGGTGTCCCACACCTACCCCCCCTCACTGACCCTGTTGTAGAAGTGTTCACTATGACCTGTTGCCGCAGCACGCCCATAGATAAACATAAACATGTTTTCTCTGCGGCTCACTGAGTGGTCCACCATCCTGATATTTCCTGCAGGTTTGATTCGTTTCCACCCATAAGGACCGCTGGTTTTAGGCAACATGTGGATGGTGCTAACAATCACAAACAGATTCAGAGGTTTTCTAAATCCTCTCAACCTTCTTCCTCAGAAGCAGCCAGAGTCCTCCCTCAGCTGGGCTGAATCCTGGAGGAGTAGTGCTCCGGCAGAGCCTGGACAGAAATGTGAGGAGGGCCCCGCTTCCTTTTAGGGACTCGGAGCCGACGCCTCGGTGAAGGTTAGTGCAGATGTCGAGTTCCAGGACGAATGCCATCAAAGTCGTGTCCTCCATGCAGCATTTGGCAGTGGGAGGAGCCAGAGCAGATCCAGAGAATTTCAGGAGAAATGAACATCCTGGAACGATTTGAGCAGAGGAGGGGGTGGAAGGGGGGTTCAGGCTCCAGCTATGAGCTGTACAAACACATCAGTGTCTGCAGCTCAGAAACAAAAACACTGATAAAATAGTTTTTACTGGAAACTTTGAAAACACAGTTCAGGTCAGGACTCTTCCTACAGACACGATCCGGCTCGGTTCATCTGATCGGGTCGGTGCTGCCGAAAAAAATGTGTGGACATGTCAGAGGGCAGGAAACTATCATTCCAGCAAACTCTGAGAGCCCAGCAGCTGATTCATTTCTCCTGTGTAGGATTCATCGTCAAAATTTGTTTAACTCTTTATGGATCAGAAGAGTCTCAGGTTTGGAGGTGAAATGGAAGTAAAAGGAGGTAAAACGAGGTGAGATGGAGGTGAATGGAGGTGAAATGGAGGTGAAATGGAAGTAAAAGGAGGTAAATGGAGGTGAAATGGAGGTGAATGGAGGGAAAAGGAGGTACAAAGAGGTGAGATGGAGGTGAAATGGAGGTAAAATGATGGTAAATGGAGGTGAAATGGAAGCAAAAGGAGGTAAATGGAGGTGAAAGGAGGTGAGATGGAGGTGAAATGGAGGTAAAATGATGGTAAATGGAGGTGAAATGGAAGCAAAAGGAGGTAAATGGAGGTGTAATGAAGATAAAAGGCGGTAAAAGGAGGTGAAATGGAGGTGAGATGGAGGTAAAATGAAGATAAAAGAAGGTAAAAGGAGGTGAGATGGAGGTAAAATGAAGATAAAAGGAGGTAAATGGAGGTGAAATGGAGGTGAATGGAGGTAAAAGGAGGTAAAAGGAGGTGAGATGGAGGTGAAATGGAGGTGAATGGAGGTAAAAGGAGGTAAAAGGAGGTGAGATGGAGGTGAAATGGAGGTGAATGTAGGTAAAATTGGGCTGCGTGACACCTCTGCATTGAAGGAGGACTTTCCCTCCACCTGAACCACTCAGGACTTCAAACTCCAGCAGTCTTTGGTGGTGGCGGTCCAGCTGGGCCCGTCCCGTCTTCTCCTGGTTCAGGTTTTCTGTAGTTTCCTTCCACAGTCCATAAACAAGCTAACAGGTTCACTCTGAAATGGTTCTGTGATGGACTGGAGAACCATCCCATGTTGACTCTCCCTTCCCCCAACAGTAACTGGTATAGGCTCCAGCAGCTCTGACCCTGCTTAGAATCAGAACTTTTTGTTTATGTTGTGGTGTTGATCAAATGTGCAGGACCTGGAGTTAGATCCACTCAGAACGGATCACAAACGTCAGTCCAGGAGGATGCAGGAGCCGCCAGTTTTTCTCAGCTGATCCTGAATTCACAGATAAATCTTTGTTTCTGAGCTGGAAGATTAATGTTGAGTTTTATGAAACACTAAATTTGAACTTTACCGTCACACAGCCAACAGCTGCTGATTGTTTTTCACAATAAACGAATAAAAACCCTTTCAGGAACCAAAAGGACCAAACGTTTTTACCCAGAATCCCGCAGGTGGGAGTGTTTATTCCTTCCAGGTCTTGGAACTTTCTCCAGCATTCCTCCTCATCTGCTCCATGATTTTATCCTCTGAGGAATTCCAGAACCTGAGCGGGCTCCTTAGTCCCACCTGTCAAGCTCTGACGTCACTCTGGTAATTTGGCTCCACCGTGTGGCCAGAAGGGAGTCCTGCACGGAAAGGTGGTCTGTGTGGCATTTCCTGGATCTGGCTCTGAGTGGGAAACCTTCATCCTGTCTCTGAGGAGTTGGGATCTGATCCAATATCCGGTTCTCGTAGGAGGATCCGGATCCGGCAGGTTCATTTCACGGATGTCTGTGGAGTCCAGAGGTGGACTTCACGATCATAGTGGCTTCTCTCTTTAAAATAATAATAATGATGGTTGAATTTTCCAGAACGTTCACAATGTGTAGACATGATTCCTTCAGTCCTCATTCATCCTGATGGTAAACTACTGATGTAGTCACAGCTGCTCAGAGCAGACTGAGGGGGCGTTGCTACCTATATGGCCCCTCTGACCATCACTGGGACATTCACACGCCAGTGGAGCATCTCCCAATAACCGAGAACATTCTGGTTCAACCACAAGAAGAACACAAGTCCAGACAAAAGGTCATGTGACCCAAAAGATTGAGGGTACCCCCTTTCAGTTCTAAGATCTGAGGTCTCTTTAAATGCAAGTAACCATAGCAACAAGCTGTCTGAGCATCAGCTGCCCCCTAAAGCCTGACCACTGCTGATGTTTTTATAACATCCAAAATGGTGTCTCAGTGTTTGTTTACTGTCTGGAAATAAGTGGAATCAATTTAATCTGCTCTGACAGCATCTTCCTGTGGTCTTTCTGTGGCCTTTTTGTGGCCTTCCTGTGGTCTTTCTGTCTTCTTTCTGTCATCTGTCATCTCTGTGTGTCGTCTTCCTTTTGTCTCCCTGTGGTCTTCCTGTGGTCTTTCTGTCATCTTCCTGTCGTCTTTCTGTCGTCTATCTGTGTTGTCTTCCTGTGGCCTTCCTGTTGTCTTCCTGTGGTCTTTCTGTGGTCTTCTTGTGGTCTTCCTGTGGTCTTTCTGTCTTCTTTCTGTCATCTGTCATCTCTGTGTGTCGTCTTCCTTTTGTCTCCCTGTGGTCGTCCTGTGGTCTTCGTGTGGTCTTCCTGTCGTCTTTCTGTCGTCTTCCTGTGGTCTTTGTGTGGTCTTCTTGTGGTCTTCCTGTGGTCTATCGGTAGTCTTCCTGTGGTCTTTCTGTGGTCTTTTTGTGACCACAGGAAGTCTTTTTTCTGTCATCTGTCGTCTCTGTGTGTCGTCTTCCTGTCGTCTTCTTGTTGTCCTTCTGTCATCTTCTTGTTGTCCTCCTCTCGTCTTTCTGTCGTCTTCCTGTTGTCTTCTTGTTGTCCTTCTGTCATCTTTCTGCCGTCTTCCTGAAGCCTTTCTGTGGTCTTTCTGTGGACTTTCTTTTGTCTCCCTGTTATCTCCATGTTGTCTTCATGTTGCCTCCCTGTTGTCTTCCTATGGTCTTCCTGTGGTCTTCCTGTGGACTTTCTTTTGTCTTTCTGTCGTCTTTCTGTCGTCTTTCTGTCATCTTTCTGTCATCTTTCTGTTGGTTCTCTTTGTTGTCTTTCTGTGGTCTTCCTGTGGTCTTCCTGTGGTCTTCCTTTTGTCTCCCTGTTGTCTCCCTGTTGTCTCCTTGTTGTCTTTCTGTCATCTTTCTGTCATCTATCTGTCGTCTGTCGTCTCTGTGTGTCGTCTTCCTGTGGTCTTTCTGTCGTCTGTTGTCCCTGTGTTTCCTCTTCTTGTTGTCTTTCTGTCGTCTGCAGACATCTGTAGTTGATCAGGTCTTCAAGTTCTTAGTTTGCTGGTTTCCAATTCACAGTTTTTTTCTGTTCTAGTTTTACTTTAATCAGCTTTTCTGTTGTTTACAACAGATGTTTCTGACTCAGAGGAAGCCCTGCAGAGCCGACGCACAACAACCTCAAAGTCTGCCGTCGTCTTCACATCGGCTTTCAGTTTTCTTTCTTCTGCTGTAAATGTTTTATGACGGTTCTGTTGACCTCTGGTCCAGGTCACACTGACCTTCATCAGAATGGATCTGAAGTATACCGTTTTTCTCAGTCGATTTGTGCATTTCTCACAGCAGTATTAACGTTTGCACCACCGCTAAGGTGTTTCTCTAAACAATTAGTGAAAACTGCAAAAGTGAGTCGCTTTCTGAAAATGGAAAGTCTACTGCTCCAGAGACAGTCAGCAGCTCAAAATGGGTAGTATAAAAGGAAGCATTTCTATCAATGAAAGAGTCATCAACATGACAAATTATGAATCCTGCTGGTTTAAACGATGAAGTCACCAGATTTCAGCGTGTTTAGAGAGATGACTTTGGAAGTGGTCTATCAGTGCATCGAGGAATGTATCTTCTTGAATCCTCCCTCTGCAGGTCTCTGCTGTGATGTCATCACCAGCTGCATTTGTGACCTCTAGCAGGTCATTTGAGGATGCTGGTCATATAGCTTCACCTCCGGGAGGAGAAAAACGAATCAACTGGATTTACAAAATGGAGAGAAGAGAGGAAGATCATGTTCTGCAGATCACTCCTGACTGCAGAGTGCTGGAAGGTGACATCAACCAATGATAATATTGGTAACAATAATGAGGTTCTCCTTAAAAAGTTTAAGACACTTTTATGAAAACACAAGAACAATTTAATTTAAAATGGACGCACAAAATGTTTGACGACATGTTCAACAAGTTCGTGTACAAAGATACAATCAATGAAATGAAGATTATTAGTTTTATAAACAATAACTATTCAGCCTGGAAAAGTTCAGATCATTTTGGCAGACATGATAAAACAAATGAATAAGCAAGTCAAAAGTGATCATTTTGTAGAGATTTATACAAAGTTATTCACCATTGGATGAAATGAACATGAAACTGTCAGTAGGTTGAGTCCAAAGACTACATGTTGTGGAGGTTGCACTAACTGTTGTGAGAATCGATGGAGAAAAACTGTGAGGTCAAAGATGTGGTCAGCGCACAGAGACCTTAAGACGTTACTACGACGACAGGCCGAAACCTCCAAGTCCATCAGGAAACTCAACTCTGCAGGATTTCACCTGCACTCACACCGTCTGCTGAAGGTCATTTTCTAAAGGTCGTCTTATGACGGACGTCCGATGAAGGTCATCTGATGCTTTCTGGACTCCAGGTTTCCCCCATGTTGTCATGACAACAGCCCAGCTGTCTAATCAGTTGAAGCTTATGTTCCAGTGGCGCATCACCAATGAGAGAGGGTGGGCGGGGCTTCCAGTTGAGTTGTTAACTAGTGACAAAACGGATGAAGTTATTTTAAAAGCTATTTTAAGTTCTGAAGGTCTGGGAGGAGCTTGGGGGGGGCGGCGCTGTCATTGAAGTCTTTCTCAACACCTTTTCAGGTAAACCTGAGACAGAACCCAACACTTTTATTAAAGTGCATCCAAGCGGTCATCTCGATGACCACTAAAGTACAGTTACTTATTGTAATCTGATTACAGCACCAACAGGAAGCGAATCTCAGTCTCAGTCCGAACTTCCTGCTGGGAATCATGGAAACTGAAGCTCTCCAGACCTCCAGGACTCTGACAGTCTGACTTCATCAGGATGTTTGGGGCGTTTGAAGATGAAGAACCGAAGCCGGTCCAGTTCTGCAGAACTGCGGGCTTCCATGGTCGCTCATCTCAGCAGATTTCTGGTGATTCTTCATCTGTTCAATCTTCCACAACGCTGACAGAGAAGGAGAAACGGTCAGAGATCAAACCACAAATCCTTCTGTGTCCAAACGCTGGACTCACCGGCCGCCGAGGATCTGTGCGTCGTTCAGCTGTCGGCAGGTCCGCCTTAACGAGGGGGCGGGGTAAGAGTTCAGGCCCTCTGGATGAAGAACAAAACACTGTTAGTGATGATGGTCTCTGGAGATCCAGAACCTGCAGTAGGGGTGGAAGGAAGCGTGGGTTCTTACTGCTGAGCGCGGACAGGAAGACCCTGAAGAAGCGCTGGGCGTAGCTCCGCCCCTCCGCCCCCAGCCGGTCCACGTGGATCAGGTGCTGCTGCACAGGTGAGCTGGCCAGCTCCTCCACCTGCGTCTGGTTGTAGCGGTCTCCTACTGTCAGCACGAACAGCGCCACCCCGTCACAGTGGGCCCTCTGGGAGGCGCTTCTGAGCGCGCTCCGGTCCTCGAAGGCCGTCCGGGTCGCCAGCACGGTCAGCAGAACCCTCTTCCGCCGGGTCTGGTCCGCCCTCGGCAGCACCTCCCTCAGGGTGTATTCCAGCGTCCGTCCCAGCAGGGAGGGGCCACCCTGCTGCTGCATGTTCTGGAGGAGGTGTCTCTTCATCAGGTCCCGGTTCTGAAAGGTCTGTAGGCCGAACTCCAGCTTGGGGGCCTGGGCGGAGCCCTGCTGGACCACGGCCACCCGGGCCTGGCTGGGCTCGGCACTCACGGCCAGCTGCTCCAGAACCGAGCCCAGCAGCTGCTGAGCTCCGGCGAACTCGTCCGCCTGGACCTCCCTGGAGCCGTCCACAACCACCGCCAGGTCCACCGCCATCTGCTGAGGCGGGGGCGGGTCCTGGATGAAGGCGCAGTCCTCCGAGCGTCTGCAGGGGTCTGCAGAGACAGAACCACATCTGTCAAGAAGACCTGGTCCAAAAAAACCTCAGTCTGAAGTGGGTCAGAGGAACAAACAGAAACCTGCTGCCATGACAACAACCTAAGGAAATGGGCGGGGCTTTCCTGACTGCTTCAAAGTTCTATCTTCATGTGAACCGTCTAACAGAAATGAGAGGAGCAGCTCAACTGCTCACACACCGTCCCCCCAAAACACAGAGCAGAGGATGACAGGGGTCAGAGGTCACCGCTCACCAAAGCTTATGGCACAGTTCCTGACCTTCCTGAGCGCAGAGGGCAAGTCCTGCTGCCTCGCCAGGACCGTGAAGATGGAGGTCCCCGAGTCATCCAGCTGAGGACGAGAAGAAAGACTAAACCCAGAAAACCTTCAGACTCCTGAGTGAGGAGCAGAGAGGAGAGAGGAGGAGAGGAGAGAGGAGGAGAGAGGAGGAGAGA
>NC_050527.1:28323577-28329755 GCF_002922805.2 Oryzias melastigma
CTCTCAGATCCTCTCAGACCCTCTCAGACCCTCTCAGATCCTCTCAGATCCTCTCAGACCCTCTCAGATCTTCTCAGATCTTCTCAGATCCTCTCAGATCCTCTCAGATCCTCTCAGACCCTCTCAGATCCTCTCAGATCCTCCTTCAGATACAGTCCTGAGGTTCCACCCCCCCCTTACCTCCAGGGCCCGAGCGATTTGGGGCGTGTCCGTCAGAGAGACGACCACCGGGACGATGTTCAGAGCTCGAAGCTCCATCAGGGCTCCTGCTACCTCGTGGACGTCCTGTGTCTGCCCGCCGGAGAAGAAGACGGCCACCTTCCTCACCTGCAGTCCGGCTCGCACGCGCTTGAAGACGCTCTGACCCACGAAGCGCATGGCGGCGCCGAGGTGGCGCCGGAACGGCGTGCGCTTCCAGGGGATGTCCTTCAGGGCGGCTGCCAGCTGCCGCTGGTGGGAATGTTCATGGAAGCGGATCAGACGCGTGGTCCACTCGTGGAATCCCACCACGGAGACGCGGGCGCCTGCCGGACAGTTGCCATGGGCGACGGTGACCCCCTCCAGCAGGTAAAAGAGCGCAGAGCGCTGCAGCTCAAAGCTGGACGAGGACACGTCACCAGAGAAGTCCAGAGCAAAGACCAGCTCGGTGGGGAGGG
This sequence comes from Oryzias melastigma, assembly GCF_002922805.2. Classification (NCBI taxonomy): domain Eukaryota; kingdom Metazoa; phylum Chordata; class Actinopteri; order Beloniformes; family Adrianichthyidae; genus Oryzias; species Oryzias melastigma. The sequence continues at coordinate 28,324,234 of NC_050527.1, forward strand.
CCGGAGAGGCGGGGTTACCTGGACAGCAAGGAGGGGATGAGAAGAACATCACCTGTAGAGAGAAACAGAGACCTCCAGGTGCTGAGGCGTCTGCGTTTAGGGGGGAGTGGGGCTCTGTCATGAATCACCCCATCTTTGTCTTTCCTGTCACCTGTTCCAGTTTGTTCAGGGACTTTCTGATGGTCTGATCATCTCAGTTTGTGTCTGCGTTTAGAGAAGGTGGAGAATTCCTCGGCTCCGTTTGGATCCTCAAACATGAAACGGATTCATTCAAGATACGTTACCTGGAAGGTGAGTGTGGAGGTTCAAACAGGAAGTGTAGGACCAGCAGAACAGGAAGTGGAGGACCAGCAGAACAGGAAGTGAATGAGCAGTAGAACAGGAAGTGTAGGACCAGTAGAACAGGAAGTGTAGGACCAGTAGAACAGGAAGTGTTGGACCAGCAGAACAGGAAGTGAAGGACCAGCAGAACCGGAAGTGAAGGAGCAGTAGAACAGGAAGTGTTGAACCAGCAGAACAGGAAGTGAATGAGCAGTAGAACAGGAAGTGTAGGACCAGTAGAACAGGAAGTGTTGGACCAGCAGAACAGGAAGTGAAGGACCAGCAGAACCGGAAGTGAAGGAGCAGTAGAACAGGAAGTGTAGGACCAGTAGAACAGGAAGTGTAGGACCAGTAGAACAGGAAGTGTTGGACCAGTAGAACAGGAAGTGTAGGACCAGCAGAACCGGAAGTGAAGGAGCAGTAGAACAGGAAGTGTAGGACCAGTAGAACAGGAAGTGTAGGACCAGTAGAACAGGAAGTGTAGGACCAGTAGAACAGGAAGTGAAGGACCAGCAGAACAGGAAGTGTAGGACCAGCAGAACCGGAAGTGAAGGAGCAGTAGAACAGGAAGTGTAGGACCAGTAGAACAGGAAGTGTAGGACCAGCAGAACCGGAAGTGAAGGAGCAGTAGAACAGGAAGTGTTGGACCAGTAGAACAGGAAGTGTAGGAACAGCAGAACCGGAAGTGAAGGAGCAGTAGAACAGGAAGTGTTGGACCAGCAGAACAGGAAGTGTAGGACCAGTAGAACAGGAAGTGTAGGACCAGTAGAACAGGAAGTGTTGGACCAGCAGAACCGGAAGTGAAGGAGCAGTAGAACAGGAAGTGTAGGACCAGTAGAACAGGAAGTGAAGGAGCAGTAGAACAGGAAGTGTAGGACCAGTAGAACAGGAAGTGTTGGACCAGTAGAACAGGAAGTGTAGGACCAGCAGAACCGGAAGTGAAGGAGCAGTAGAACAGGAAGTGTAGGACCAGTAGAACAGGAAGTGGCTACCTGATCTGTACAGGAACCCCGTCAGTACTTCCTCTTGTTGCTGTCAGTAGTCAACGTGAGCGCGTTTCACCTGAGAAGACGCCTCTGGGGCAACTGCAGCCCAATAAACCGTTGACAACGTGAGTCCATAAAGCGTCAGTAAGTGGGTGTGGCATCATGGTACATCGTAAACCACCATCAAACCAAACAGGTGAAGAAGCACACGCTGTACGGATCAGGTAGACCCGGCTGTGCGGTCCTGATTTGTAACAGTTCTTTTGTTTTCTTGTCAACATTAGAATAAACATTTTCATGATTGTAAACAACAGTGGAGGTTGTTTTGTTCTAAACGTCTTAGGAGACGCTCTGATTGGTGGACGCCAGAAAATGGTTATATAGAAGGAAACACATGTAACGCCTTTAGGGACTGATACGGTAGCTGTTACAGATAGGGTAACGACAGACTAAGAACAGGAAGTGAAGAACAGGGAGTGAAGGAGGACGAGGCGATGACCCTCCCTCCCTCCCTCCCCTCAGGGGGGGTGGCGGGGGGGGAGTGTTGGACGTACCGCGGCTGCAGGCTGTGGAACAGGAAGCAGAACTGTCAGTTCACATCCATCATTTTCATTTTTAATCTGAGGTGAATCAGGATGAAGGCAGACGGAGGAGCGGACACGTCTGCAGACATTCCTCCAGTAAATTCATCCGATGTCGGATGTTTTCCTCACCGCAGTGGTCCCTGATGAACGCCGTCAGCTCGCACTCCTGCAACCATCAAGCAGACTTCAGCTGAAGCATTTGGTCTCTGTCAGCATCTCGTGAGGCTTCAGGGGTTCAGGAGGACTTACGGTCCAATCCGGAGCTCCAGGAGGACCTTTAGCTCCCTGCAAACAGGAAACAGGAAACTCAACACCAGGAAGTCCATCTGGGGAACAGAAATTCTGCTGAGACTTCTGGTTCTGGTTCGGAACTCACTCCATGTCCAGGATTTCCAGGATCTCCAGACTCTCCAGCTGCTCCCGGCAAGCCTGACCGTCCCTGCAGGGAAAAAAGCTCACCGAGTCCAGTTCTGAGGAAAGCCCGTCTGACACGTCAGTACCACTCACCCGTCCACCCGGGCCGCCAGCAGGTCCAGGGTTCCCTTTGGTTCCTCTGGACCCACCATCTCCCTGATCAGGAGCAGAACAAGCCGATGGTGAACTTCTGCAGCTCTGATCCAAATGAAGCTTTAGAATCACAGAGAACTCGCCTGAAGACCCGGATGACCCGGAAACCCGCGCTGTCCCTGCAAGCAGAACCAGAATGAGGCTTCACCACACTGAGTACCCCTTCAGTCCCTGAAACCAGCGGGGAGGGGGTCTGCTGGACGACCGGAACCTTCAGAGGTTCTACAGCCTCACAGCTGAACATGTGAAGCTGAGATCAGCTGTTTCAGAACCAGAACACGGAGAGTTCTGGTTCTGAGAGTTCTGACGGAGTTCTGAGGCTGGAGAGTAAAGGAAAGAGCGGTCTGAACCTTCCTGGAGAGACGTCTGTCTACGGCCTGCTTCCCCAGCTCCGCCTCCTCTTAGCTCCGCCTCCTCCCAGCTCCGCCTCCTCTCAGCTCCGCCTCCTCCCAGGTCAACCTCCTTCCTCCTCTGCCTCCTCCCTGTTCCTCCTCCTCCACCGCCTCCTTCCGCCTCCTCCCAGCTCAACCTCCTTCCTCCTCCACCTCCTCCTTGCTCCGCCTCTTTCTTGCTCCACCTCCTCCTTGCTCCTCCTCCTCCCAGCTCCACCTCCTCCTTGCTCCTCCTCCTCCCAGCTCCACCTCCTCCTTGCTCTGCCTCCTTTCTCCTCCACCTCCTCCTTGCTGCTCCCAGCTCCACCTCCTCCCTGCTCCTCCAGCCAGTGTTTCCATGCAGTGTCTGATGGGAAGATCCGTCTGCAGAGAGGACTCCACCTTTGCTCCTGCAGGTCCAGCCGGTCCAAAACCCACAGCGCCGCTTCGACCCTGAAACAGAGTCAAGAGTAGAAAGAGGCGGACTGGATGTAAAGATTCAGAACTCCAGAACCCTGGAACCCATTTCATCCACCTCATTCATCTTGATTACGAACATCATGATGAAGGAACTTTAATTCTCTTTATGGGAATGTTTTCCCACTAGTGTAAAGATCAACAAGTTCATACAGTTTTAAGATTCTGGATTGATCAAATAAATTGTTAGTGTGATCAAGATAACCGTCTTTATGTATAATTCTGATGGCTCGTTTCTGAAGCATAAAGAGAGGATGTAGAGAACTCTTGGAATTATTACCCCAAACTTCTATACAGTCGGTGAAATATGGTAATATTAAGGAGCAGAACAATAAATATCTACAGCTGTATTCTAATATATGGATGATAGCCATTGAGGTTGATCTGTTTTCTCTGAAACCAGATTGGCTTTCATTTATTATGTTATATTTATCAATGAATTTAGCTCATTCGTCATTGAATATCTTTTCTAGAATGTTTGAGGATTTTGGAAGGAGAGAAATAGGTCTATAGTTTGTAAACAGGTGTTTGTCTCTGATAGATCAGAATCACTTTTGCTATTTTCATTTGGTTTATGAATCTCCCAGTTCGTAAAGACTTTGACATGTGATGTAGAGCAATGAACTTTTGCTATTTTGACTAAAAGAACATCAACATGTTGAAATATCTCTTATTTTCCTGTTTTTCAGCTGATCTGATGTTAGTTTAGATTTGCTGTCTGCTGCTGATGAACGTTTTGAATAAAGAAATATTCAGAAATGTCATTTTAATCTCCATACTTAAAGAAAAACGCCACTACAACATGTTAAACGGCGTTTTCATGAGAGTGGGTCTTTAAAGAGAATCTGGGTCTCACATTCTGGACCAAACAAATGTTCTGAACCCAGATGGAAGAGCTAAGATCTTCAGTCACGTACCGGAGCTCCTCTGGGTCCCTGAGGTCCTGCTGCTCCCTGCAGACCCGGTTCTCCTGGGTGGCCCTTAAACAAACAAGCTGGATCATTGTCTAGACGAGGTACACGGATGTGTCTTCTCATGTTCCTGTCAGCCCGACTGCAGCACACAGGTTCATGGAGACCAGCTGGTTCTGAAGGTCAGAACCGGTTCCCTCTGCAGGACCTCCATGAAGGTTCAGGAGCTTCAGTAGAAAGCTGAGACCTCCTTCTGAATCCAGAACTCAGAGACCAAGACCATCAAAGATCCAGATCTCATCTCTGGCTGTGACATCCAACCCCGACCACCAGAGGACGAGGATCTCCTGAAGAACCAACACTGACACAGGTGGTTCTCTTTAGTCCGTTAGAGATCCGGCCAGAACCACCTGGACTTTCAGTCTGGATTCTCTTTGTTTTAACTTGTCCTGTCCAACAGCTGAGCCAACAGATGTGGGCTGAGAGCTTCTAGTGTTGGTCAGATTTTACTGTCACAACAGGGATTTATTGAGTATAAACCCCTGTTGTATTTAATGCTAAACTTTATTTATATTGATTATGTTTGTTTTTGTTTTGTTGGACCAAACGGAAAAGAAGGGGGCGTGGTTTAGAGAGAAATGAAGATGGCAACAACATCATAAAACATCCAGGTCTAAATAGTGGGCGGGGCCTGTCTACACACGCCTGTTGGTTGAGATAGTCTCCACATCTAAACTAGTCAGAATGTACACAATATAACTGCAGCTCACACACTCCATCATACAAATCGACACAATTAAAGCCTTTCATTCTGTCACACATATTAGTGCAAAGTTGAGCTGAGCCAGGGCCCTCCAAGGGCGACCGACCCCCACGCTCCACACAACCGCCCGCCCCCGTCGCTAAAGGCCCAGGGGGGGAGCAAGGAAGGGGCCGCCCACCCCCACCGAGCAGAGGGGAAACCAAGAGAAACAGAGGCCCCAAAGAGTGATGTAAACAAGGCCCGACCAGGCACACCCACTGATGGAGTTAAGGAGAGGACTAGTTCTCGAGAGCAAGGACCGGATTCCGCACCACCGAGACCTGGACACCCCCAGGCTCCGATGTAGTTTGATCCCCTGCTAGATCTTAAATCTCGGGGATCCCACTCCCGGCGTGGGGAAGAGACTGCCGGGCCCAGGAGACCGGCACCCAAGAGACTAGACCACCAGCCCACAGGAGGGGGGCCACTGGCAGGTAGTCCACCCCCCGCAGCGCATTGCAATACAGACACCCTCCCCTTCTCCCTATTGCAATTTTGTATGA
>NC_050527.1:28330117-28334331 GCF_002922805.2 Oryzias melastigma
CCCCCCACCAGACAGAGCCTTCAATCTGGATTCTCTACAGACTCTGAACTTCATGCCCAGGTCAAAGTTTAAAGGTCAAAGGTGAGTAGTGGTGCATGCCTTCTGTCCATTCCGACCACGCCGTCCAGCTTGTCCCGGTTCTCCAGCTGGTCCTAGTGCCCCCTGCAGCAAAGGAGACAGTCAGACGAGTCTTCATGGAGGGGGGGGTAACCAGGTTAAGATCAGAAAAATAACAACTTTCTCTGAACGTTTGAACTTTGACAGTTCAAAAAAGGGAGGAAAGTGGAAAGTTTGAAGTAAGGAGTAGTAAACATCTGGAATCTGAATTCAGGGAATTCTCAGGTTATATACGGACCACAGACACAGGGAGCTCTGTAGGTGGAGCCCCCTGGTGGTGACCTGCTGACCTCACACTGGAACCAGCAGGTTTACACCCTGAAAGCTTCATTCCACTTTCCTCACAGAAGTCCTTCACAGACATGCACCAGCATCTGTGCACGTGCATCTGTGCACGCGCATCTGTGCACGTGCACAGATGCGCGTGCACAGAGTGATGAAGAGGAGCGGTGTGACGGTCTCACCTGAACCCCGGGGAAACCAGACACCCCTTTGGGCCCTCTGTCTCCGCCTCCTCCCCTTGGTCCCTGCAGTGACATCATCAATCAAGCGATGCTGATTGGCTCCAGTTTGTAATGAAACAACAGGAACAGAGAAGTCCTGTGATTGGTCTTCATCCTCCTTTGAAGAAACAGACATAAAACTACCCCAGAGAGGGCGGGGCTTACCCCCCCTGCCCAGAACAATAGATTTTAAACCATCAACACTAAACTTTACAAAGAAATGTTCATCCAAGCACATGAATCACCTGACTCACCTGTGGACCAGAGGTCCCTGGAGGGCCAGTTCCTCCTGGAGCTCCGCCCCCACCTGCTGGCCCCTGCAAACACAGACACAGACAGAAAGCAGCAAACACTCCTTTAGAGCCTGCACCCCCCCCCCCATACCAGCTCTCCGGGGGGGCCTCTTCGCCCGTCTGAACCCTGCGGAGCAGAGAGAGACCAGAGGATTCTGGGTAATGGATAACAGAAGGGGGAGAGGTCTGCATCTGGATTGACCCAGGATGCCAAAGACTCACCTTGTTTCCAGGTGATCCCATTGCCCCCCCCCCTCCGTCTACTCCAGGTTGTCCCTGTGGAGGGAAAATCACAGATGTACAAATCTGATTGTGTGTCTGTGATTGTTTGTCTATGATTGTGTGTCTGTGATTGTTTGTCTATAATTGTGTGTCTATAATTGTGTGTCTGTGATTGTGTGTCTGTGATTGTGTGTCTGTGATTGTTTGTCTATAATTGTGTGTCTATAATTGTGTGTCTATAATTGTGTGTCTGTGATTGTTTGTCTATAATTGTGTGTCTGTGATTGTGTGTCTGTGATTGTGTGTCTATGATTGTGTGTCTATAATTGCTTGTCTATAATTGTGTGTCTATGATTGTCTTTCTGAGTTGAGATCCCTGTCCAAAGTGGGTGTGTCCTCTGTCAGTAACTCCTCCCCCTCCTGTGTTTCTGGGTGGTCTTACTGGATTCCCTGGAGGACCGGATTCTCCTCTGGGCCCCCTGATGGCGCTGTTGGCTCCTGGGTCCCCCTGGAACAGAAGACATCTTCAGCCATGTCAGACAACATGTGGATCTTCGAGCAGACCCGGTTCTGGTTCTTCTGGAGCGCCCTGAGAGCTTCTCAGCTGGGAACTGAGTTTGTGTTTTCCTGTCTGTCTTGAAGTGTTTTTACTATGTGACCATCAGCTTCAGAAACAAGCGAGTGTTGAAGGAACACGGTGGTTCTGAAGATCCTTCTGATGTTCAGGAAACTCACCGGATCTCCACATAATCCTCGCTGTCCTTCAGAACCCCGTTCCCCGTCAATCCCCGGGACTCCCTGAAGAAGGAAGGGAGGTGATGGTAAGAGCGGTTCTGGATTGAGATCTGAGGACTACAGATGGAGCTGGGTCAGGACTTTACCGGACTCCCTGGATGTCCCGCTCTTCCTCCGATGCCGTCCGGTCCTGCGTCTCCCTGGAAACATGGAAACAAACCAGAGCTGGTTCTAAACGACCTGGTTCTAAATGACCTGGTCCTGATGGACCTGGTTCTGATGTGCCTGGTTCTGATACATCTAGTTCTGAAGGACCTTGTTCTGAAAGACCTAGTTCTACAGGACATGGTTCTAAATGACCAGGTTCTGAAGAACCAGGTTCTAAATGACCTCGTTCTAAAGGACCTGGTTCTAAAGAACTAGTTTTGAAGGACCATGTTTTAAAGGACCTGTTTCTGAAGGACCTACTTCTAAAGGACCATGTTCTGAAGGACCATGTTCTGAAGGACCATGTTCTAAAGGACCTAGTTCTAAAAGACCTGGTTTTACAGGAGCTGGTTCTAAAGAGCTATTTTTGAAGGACCGTGTTTTAAAGGACCTGGTTCTGAAAGAACTGCTTCTAAAGGAGCTAGTTCTGATGGACCTGGTTCCACCGTCATGTTAGCTGAATTCAGAGCTGATCAGCTGATGCTGCTTTTTCTGAGCAGTGAAACTTTGTGTTGTTTGTTTTTAAACTTCAGCTTCTGCAGATTGTTTTCATAAAAACGAAGTGAAGACCAAACCATGAAGATTCATCATGGAGGACATGATTACTCTCCTTCTGCAGAATCTCTACAGTAAGCATTTCTAACTCCATGAAGGTCCTGAAGGTTCATGTAGAACGTGTTTCTCTGCTCTTCTGAGTGGCGACTTCAGAAGTTCTTCAAGTTCTGTGAGTTTCAGAGAATTCTTCATGACTGGAATCCTGGAAATGTCTGTTCTGTGAGGAGAACCACAGGAGCTTCCAGCAGACTCCATGTTTAGCTGTTGACATTTGAACCTGCTCTCCATGGACGCCGTCCAGCCCGCCGAGTCCTTCTTCACCCTGCAGTGTTGAAGGAGAAGCAGCGATCACGTTCTGCTCTGGTCATGTTCTTTAGATGGAAGGAATTGTTCATTTACAACTTCTGGACATCTCTCACCCTGGTGCCGCTCAGGCCTCGAGAACCCTGAAGAAAACAGAGAAATTGTCAGACTCTGTCTGAAGTTAGCACATGCAATGACGTTCTAGTGAAGTCAGTGCGTGAATTGAATTTCTACTGAAAATTTGTATGTAAAATGTGTTTTGATTGAAGTTAGTATGTGAAATGTTTTTCTACAGAAGTTAGTATGTGAAATGTGTTTCAAAGAAGTTAGTGTGTAATATGTATTACTACAGAAGTTAGTGTGTGAAATGTGTTTCTACTAAAGTTAGTATGTGAAATGTATTTTACAGAAGTTAGTATGGGAAATATGTTTTACAGAAGTTAGTGTGTGAAATGTATTACTACAGAAGTTAGTATGTGAAATGTGTTTTACAGAAGTTAGTGTGTGAAATGTGTTACAACTGAAGTTAGTATGTGAAATGTGTTTTACAGAAGTTAGTGTGTGAAATGTTTTACTACTTGAGTTAGTATGTGAAATGTATTTTGCAGAAGTTAGTGTGTGAAATGTATTACAACTAAAGTTAGTATGTGAAATGTATTACTACAGAAGTTAGTATGTGAAATGTGTTTTACAGAAGTTAGTGTGTGAAATAATTTACAACTAAAGTTAGTATGTCAAATGTGTTTTACAGAAGTTAGTGTGTGAAATGTCTTACTACTAAAGTTAGTATGTGAAATGTGTTTTACAGATGTTAGTGTATAAAATGTGTTTTTACTGAAGTTAGTGTGTGAAATGTATTTTGCAGAAGTTAGTATGCGAACTGTTTCTACAGAAGTTAGTATGTAAAATGTGTTTCTATTGAAGTTAGTATGTGAAATGTGTTTCTACTAAAGTTAGTATGTGAATTGTATTTTACAGAAGTTAGTATGTGAAATGTGTTTTACTGAAGTTTGTATGTGAAATGTGTTTTACAGAAGTTGTTGTATAAAATGTGTTTTTACTGAGGTTGGTGTGTGAATCCTGTTCCCTCTGATTTAACTGCTGGATAACCATCTTGAGACGAGAATCCCATCAGGATGTTGATTCAGCTGCCTCAGTTTTCATGACAGTCGGAACTTTAAGCTTAAGGAATGTCAAAGCTTCAGAGGGGTTGATGTTTGAAGCCAGCAGGATTTCTGACTGAAAACGAACTCACCTTCATCTGAAATGGTGAGTTGGT
>NC_050527.1:28334376-28338075 GCF_002922805.2 Oryzias melastigma
GGTAGAAGTGTATGATGAAGAAAATCATCTTCAGCAACAATGATGAAACCTGAAGTTTGGTATCATCAACATTTCAGTCTGATCATCTATCACTGGAGATCATTTTATCATGAGCTCCATCATTTTCTGAGGATGTGGTCTTCTGATTTTCCCTCCATCATCCATCATCCATCCATCCATCCATCATCATCCATCATCCATCATCCATCCATCCATCATCCATCATCCGTCCATCCATCCATCCATCCATCCATCAATCCATCATCCATCATCCATCCATCATCCATCCATCCATCCATCCATCATCCATCATCCATCATCCATCCATCCATCAATCCATCATCCATCATCCATCCTCCATCCATCCATCATCCATCATCCATCCTCCATCCATCCATCATCCATCTATCATCCATCATCTATCCATCCATCCATCATCCATCCATTGATCATCCATCATTGAGGTTGGGAGGATCAATAAACTCAGAGCTGTCTTCAGACTGATCTCTTTCTGCACCACAACAAAAGGAACAAAGGCTCCACTAAAGACGAACCATCAATCGATGTTAAGCTCCGCCCTCCATGAGTGTGAACAGAACACCCACACCCATCAGATTCAGAGAACAAAACGCTCTGTCAAAAAAAGTCTGTCAGTGATTTTTTGCTAAATTCTCACCAAGCCACAGCGGCTGATTCCTCACAGATGTTTTCTCAGGATTTGTCCATGTTTAAACTTTCTGTTTTTGACCCGCCCCCAGAGTCCCCTAGAACTTCAAACGAGAAACACGATGGTTCCCATGCAGCAGAATGCTAATCTCCTTCACTGAAATGCCTCCTCTTTTAATGTGAACCAAACCATTCTTAACAATTTTTATTGTTCTTTTATTGAGAGTATTTTAACATTTTCATTTATTTTCTGGTTTTATGGTCTGTCTTTGAAAGACAAAAACAAACTGCAGGGCATTGTCAAGACCTGCTCTAAAATAATTGGTCTAAGACTGAGGGACCTTCCCTCTCTGTGGAAGGTACAGGTGCTGAAGAAACCCAAGAGCATCCTGGGACGCCCCAGCATCCTCTGACTCCTGACTCTGTTCTGATGCCTTCAGGGCTTCGACTTTATGCTCCGACACGAAGAACCAATCGTTTTTCACAGTCTTTTGAGCCCTCAGCAATGACGTTGTTGAATTTGGATGAGTGTTTTTCGAGGTCATTGCTGATGTGACATTGTTGTGTGTTGTTGTTGTGGAGCTCAGGAGCTCTCATTTTAATCTATGATGGTCTGACACATTCATGTGATTGTGTTGTTTGTGTGAAGCTGCTCTGAAGTTCTACAAATGAATTGCCGTCTGGGACCAATAAAGTTTTCTGAATCTGAACCCCCAGACGCTCTGAGTTTATGATGGATTTCTGCAGAGGACTTGCGGGGGGGTGGAGGTCAGTAATCCTCCAAAGAGGCCACACCCCCACTGTTAAAGGGAAACAGCGCTGTACCTTCTGTCCTCTGGATCCAGGGCAGCCCTGGGGGCCAGTAGGGCCACTCTGACCTGGAGGGCCCCGCTCCCCCTGCAAAAATCAGAATCAGTAGAGTTCCCCCAAAGATTAAACACAAAGACTTCAGCAGGAAGCCCAGAAGAACTTCACCCAAAGACTGAAGGACCAAACCGCCTAGAACAAGCAGCCGAAAGCGGGCCATGAGGAGGCGGCGCTGTGTTGTGTTCACGTTAAGTTCTGACCGGACAGAACTAAACATTCTCTCTCCCATCTCGTCATATCTGGACGTACGGTCCAGACCCCTACTTGGTTGTCCCCAACTCCTTGTTTTTTGATTTTCTGGCTGTTGCTATTACATTACAGGTCCCAAACCCTCAGGATGCAGAACTGGTACCGAGGTAGGATACAGGTACCAGTCTGGTCCACCCCACAGACACTAATCAGGGGTCCCAAGGGTTGGGGACCCCTGACTAGCGTCTGTGGCCAAGTGACCCTCGAATGTTGTCATCTGTTCTGCTGCGTCACCGGTTCCTTCTCCCATGGTTTTGTCATGTTTCAGTTTAGTGCAAGTATCTGTTCTCCAGCGTTTGGGTCCTCAACCATCACTGACACAATGACCTGACCACCTTGGACCCAGCAGAAGAACTTCTGCACGCCATGTCCACGCCATGTCACATCTGACAGAATTTCCTGCAGTCATTTTAAAGTTGCGTTATACCATGTCCCCAGAATTTGTTCCTGAGGGGGATCGTTGGGGTCATTCCTGTTCCTGTGGAGAGTCGCTGGGACTATTCCTCTTCAGGCCTGTTCCTGAGGAGGGGTCCTTATGCCCCCCACATCCGTATGGCTGCAGGAACCGTAAATGTTTTCTGGACTTTTCTTGATTTGTTCTTCCATGCCCCCTCTTACTAGGTTTTTGGGCATCTGGGATCTGTGTCTTTGGGGAGGGGTACTGTAACAGTTCTACTGCCCGGTTTGGTTTGTCTTTTGGTCATGAGTTTCCCTGTCAGTCACACCAGTTTCAGGTTAATTGTGATTCACAGATGTTTTCATTTCAGTTAATTGCCCTCAGCCTATTCAAGGGTCTGGGTTTCAGTTTTTACCTGTCAGGTTATCTGTTCTGTTCTGCTCCCGTGGTTTTTGTCATGTGTCAAGTTTTCATTAAATGTTTGATTGTTCTCCCACCTTGCCTGGTCTCCTGCATTTTGGATCCTGACAGGCAAGTTGGGAATGAGAAAGCATTGAACAGAGAGATCAGGAAGAAGGAAAGTAGATGGTAATGATGGTCTTGGTAATCCTCTGTCATCCCAGAAGATGCTCCTGCAGCTCTTCTCTCCCTCCCCTTGATCCAGCAGACATTTCCAAACCTCTTCATGGTTCCTGCTTCTGCAGACTCACTGCACCTCCTCTCTTTGTTCTCCGCTCACACTGAAGCTCTAACAGACTCTTTGGTTGGTGGTGCTGTGCGACAAAAGGATTCCAGTTAATTCAAAGGTCTGATCTGCTCCTTTAGGAGTCCAGAAAGGTTTGGGTTTAGAGAAACAGAAACAGTCAAGGAGGAAAAGCAGTTCGGATCATGACTGTCCTTCAGTCCCATGTTTGAACCCATTGGAGAAGGATGAACTTACAGATACTCCCTCCTCTCCAGGAAAGCCCGGCCAGCCGCTCCTTCCAGAAGAGCCCTGCGAGGAAACCAGTCAGCTGAAAGTCAACCGCTCTCTCTGCTCACCAGGAGACAGTTGCAGCTCAGATCTTTGCAGGAACCTTCATCCCGGGAGCGCCAGAAGGACCACGGATCCCTTCAGGTCCCCAACACTTGCACATGACGCCGCAGCAGAGCCGATGAGCCGCGCCGCTCTGCGGATGAAACACAAAGGTCACCGGCGTGGCCTGATGCATTCACACCTGAATGTGTGCAGCAGACGCTCAGCTCACTATCTGCTGGAGGATGCTGCTGCTGACGCCGGGCAAGGAGATGCTGAGGGGGACGCGGTACTGCAACCCTCGACCAAACTCCACCATCTGCAGCTGAGCAGGGTCGGCGCCCCGCAGGGCTACGGTGAGCAGGACGCTGACGCCTGCAGGCCAGAGGGAGCAGAGAAACAGACCACAACTGTGAAGGGTGTTCCACCCAACCCTAATAGAAGGTGAGAGAGAGAGAGAGAGAGAGAGAGGAGAGAGAGAGGAGAGAGAGGAGAGAGAGAGAGG